>NC_069501.1:222350140-222525140 GCF_027579735.1 Bombina bombina
CGCATCTCTCTAAGAGCATGTGTGCAAGGAGTCCAGTTCTGGTTTCCTCTTTTAATCTTAGGGAGACCCAAGAGCAATTTGCATAAATATAAAAAGAGAGAGATGCACTCAGCTGAGACAGAACAAAAGCTAGAAAAACTTCCGTGCCTGTTCATTTTATGGTGCCTCTCAGGGTGCATAATCTTTTCGCACACTATGCCCCTTCACAGAGAAAAAATATCCTGTAGCATATCAGTCTGACCCTGCCCAATGACAGTCCAGCATCGAAATACCAGGCAATTCTTCTCTGAACAAGAGAAACAACAACCCCAGACGATCGTTTCGGCCTTCTGTGGGCCTCATCAGTGAGGTGCAGTCGCATCTCTCTAAGGGCATGTGTGCAAGGAGTCCACATCTGGTTTCCCCTTTTACTCTTAGGGAGACCCAAGAGCAATTGGCATAAATATAAAAAGAGAGAGAGATGCACTCAGCTGAGACAGAACAAAAGCTAGAAAAACTTCCGTGCCTGTTCATTTTAGGTCTGGGGTTGTCATGTTCCTTGTTCAGAGGAGAATTGCCTGGTATTTCCGGGCTGGACTGACCTTACTTGGCAGGATCAGACTGATATACTTAAGCAAAGTTTTCCCTTGTGAAAAACACACTGGTCTAAAAGAGGCTGCTTCCGGGTGGTAAATCGCCATAGAACTAGCTAATGAGCTGTTGTTCATTCCTGGTAGAGCGCTTCTCTCTTTGTATGCAAATTAATATGACCCTGGGGAAGTCTCCCTATGGGTGATGGGGGAAACCAGACGTGGACTCCTTGCCCAGTGCGCTTAGAGGAATGTGGCTGCACCTCACTGACGAGGCCCATAGGATGCCGAAACGATCGTCTGGGGTTGTCATGTTCCTTGTTCAGAGGAGAATTGCCTGGTATTTCGGGGCTGGACTGACCTTACTTGGCAGAAACAGACTGATATACTTAAGGAAAGTTTTCCTTTGTGAAAAGCATACTGGTCTAAAAGAGGCTGCTTCCGGGTGGTAAATCGCCATAGAACTAGCTAATGAGCCGTTGTTCATTCCTGGTAGATCGCTTCTCTCTTTGTATGCACATATAAATACATATATAGACATATAAATATAAGTGCATTGGAGCCCTTTGCAGTCAAGTAGCTGAAAACATGAAAAATCATATATATATATATATATATATATATATATATATATATATATATATATATGTTCAACAAACTATAAGAAAAGAACAAGGACCAACAGAATTAATGGCCCAAAATAGATAGGGAATCAAGCACTCTTTTTAAATAGAATTGTATATTCAATCTGGCTCAAATATTGTTTATAAGGAATAAAACTCTGACCAGCACAATCACAATAAGCAAAGTGTATTTAATAGTGAGATACCTTAAATACCCTTTTTGTTTATATATATATATATTTATATATATGCAAAATATTCATATTTAATAAAGTGTTAGTAGATATTTACTGTAAATATTGTACATTGCAATGTTCTTCACATAGGGGAGTATGTTCTATGTAATGTTAAAGGGACACTGAACCCAAATTTTTTCTTTCATGATTCAGATAGAGCATGTAATTGTAAGCAACTTTCTAATTTACTTCTATTATCAATTTTTCTTCATTCTCTTGCAATCTTTATTTGAAAAGAAGGTATCTCAGCTAAGGAGCCAGCAAATTGTGGGTTCAGAACCATGGACAGCACTTGTTTAAAGGTGCTGTCCAATCAGCAAGGACAACCCAGGTTGTTCACCTAAAATGGGCCGGCATCTAAACTTACATTCTTTTTTCAAATAAACATACCAAGAAAATGAAGACAATTTGATAATAGGAGTAAATTAGAAAGTTGCTTAAAATTGCATGCTCTATCTGAATCACAAAATAATTTTTTTGGCTACAGTGTCCCTTTAAATAGATATTCCTATGTGTATATATGTATCTTTATATATCTATACCTATATATAATCATCTATCTATACTATAATCGTGTTTGTAACGTGTCCGTCACCAGTTGTGCATGAATCCTCAAAGGAATGTTGGTTCTTTCACCACCCTGCCATTTTCAGAATCCACTGGGATGCAGCGTAGAGAAAGAAGCCTTTAAAAAAAAGCCATTATAACACGAAACTGCCCGCACAAAATAACGAGAAAACATGTAAACGCCCGCAAAGACTAAAAAAAACCCACATAACTGCCCACACAAAGTATAACAAAAAAACTAACCTCCCGCACAAAGTATTTACAAACACCTAAACTACCAACCCCCACATCACAAAATAATAAAGTAATTAACCCCTAATCTGCAAATTAAACAACACAATAATAATTAATATATTAACTCCTAAACCGCCAACCCCCATCACAATAAATCTATTTAACCTATTAACCCCTGAACTGCCAAACCCCCACAACGCAATAAACCTAATTAACCTATTAACTCTTAAACCACCAACCCCCCACAACGCAATAAACCTAATTAAACTATTAACTCCTAAGCCGCCAACCCCCCACAGCGCAAATAACTAATTTAATTACTAAGCCCCCTAACCTAAAACCCCTAAATTAACCCCAATACTAAGTTACAATTAAAATAAAAAAAACTAACATTAATTTAAAAATAAAACCTAACATTAAAGTTCAAAAAAATTAATCTAAAATTACAGAAAAAAATAAACAAAATGATCAAAAATAAAAAATTAAACCTAATGCCTATGAAAATAAAAAAGCCCCCCAAAATAAAAACACCCCCCTAATCTATCATCTATCTTCATCCGGAGCGAAGCCGGTACGGAGCTGGCTTCCCCGATGCACAGATCCTCAGCGGCGTGGAGGCTCCTCTTAATGCGATCGTCCGTCGCACACTGAAGATTGAATGTAAGATGCCCTATATTTAATGGGGTACCTTGCATTCCTATTGGCTGAAATTTTGAAATCAGCCAATAGGATGAGAGCTACTGAAATCTTTTTGGCTGATTTGAACAGCCAATAGGATATCCTATTATCCTATTGGCTGATTTCAAAATTTCAGCCAATAGGAATGCGAGGTACTCCAAATTGATTACGATACCTTCCATTCAATTTTTAGTGTACGCCGAAGATCGGATAAAGAGGAGCCTCCACGCTGCTGAGGATTGCTGCTGCTGAAGACCGCAGCTGAGGTCAGCCATTCCAGATCCGCGCTTCGGGAAGACCGCTCCGCTCCTTGCTGTCTTCGCTTCGGATGAAGATAGAAGATGATGGAGCCGCCTAGAAGAAGTCCTTCACCGCCGGACTTCAGGAACAGCGAGTACCTATTGGGGGCTTAGTCTTAGGCTTTTGGGGCAATGGGTAGCTTAGGTTTTTGACATGGGCATCTACTTATCAAGCCGTCAACTTACTTGCATTCGGTGGCACCAATACGCTCGCCTAAGATCGCCTAACTTCGGTGCCGCGGACATGAATACGTTCTCCAAAGTTACTAAAAAAGCTGTCAAAAAGCGGACTGTTGTTAACTAACAGTCATCGATCTCGCTGCTCTTTGGCCTTTTCCCAGCTTTATTGGTATACTGTCACCAAACACCCACACTATACTACACTGTTTTACCCCTATCCCGCTGCTCACGGACCCCGCCGCAACTAAATAAAGTTATTAACCCCTAAACCGCCGCCACTATATTAAATTTATTATCCCCTAAACCTAAGTCTAACCCTAACACCCCTAACTTAAATATAATTAAAATAAATCTAAATAAAACCTACTATTAATAAATAAATAATTCCTATTTAAAACTAAATACTTACCTATAAAATAAACCCTAAGATAGCTACAATATAACTAATAGTTACATTGTAGCTAGCTTAGGGTTTATTTTTATTTTACAGGCAAGTTTGTATTTATTTTAACTAGGTAGAATAGTTATTAAATAGTTATTAACTATTTAATAACTTCCTAACTAAAATAAATACAAATTTAGCTGTAAAATAAAACCTAACCTAAGTTACAATAACACCTTACACTACACTATAATTAAATAAATTAACTAAATTAAATACAATTACCTAAATTAAATTAAATTAGCTAAAGGACAAAAACAAACAAACACTAAATTACAGAAAATAATAAACAAATTACAGATATTTAAACTAATTACACCTAATCTAATAGCCCTATCAAAATAAAAAAGCCCCCCCCCCCAAAATAATAAAAAACCCTAGCCTAAACTAAACTACCAATAGCCCTTAAAAGGGCCTTTTGCGGGGCATTGCCCCAAAGTAATCAGCTCTTTTACCTGTAAAAAAAAATACAAACAACCCCACCAACAGTAAAACCCACCACCCACACAAACAACTCCCCACATAAAATACTAACTAAAAAAACCTAAGCTCCCCATTGCCCTGATAAGGGCATTTGGATGGGCATTGCCTTAAAAGGGCAGTTAGCTCTTTTGCGGCCCAAAGCCCTAACAAAAAAATAAAACCCACCCAATACACCCTTAAAAAACCCTAACACTAACCCCTGAAGATCGATTTACTGTTCTGAAGACCGGACATCCATCCTCAAGGAAGCGGCAGAAGTTTTCATCCAACCGGGCCGAAGTCCTCAACGAAGCCAGGAGAAGTCTTCATCCAAGCCGGGCGAAGTGGTCCTCCAGACGGGCAGAAGTCTTCACTAAGACAGCATCTTCTATCTTCATCCATCCGACGCGGAGCGGCTCCATCTTCAAGACATCCAACGCGGAGCATCACCTTCCTTACGACGAATACCGACGAATGAAGGTTCCTTTAAGTGACGTCATCCAAGATGGCGTCCCTTAGATTCTGATTGGCTGATAGAATTCTATCAGCCAATCGGAATTAAGGTTTAAAAAATCCTATTGGCTGTTGCAATCAACCAATAGGATTGAGCTTTCATTCTATTGGCTGATCCAATCAGCCAATAGGATTGAGCTTGCATTCTATTGGTTGATTGCAACAGCCAATAGGATTTTTTCAACCTTAATTCTGATTGGCTGATAGAATTCTATCAGCCAATTGGAATCTAAGGGACGCCATCTTGGATGACGTCATTTAAAGGAACCTTCATTCGTCGGTATTCGTCAGAAGGAAGAGGATGCTCTGCGTCGGATGTCTTGAAGATGGAGCCGCTTCGCACCGGATGGATGAAGATAGAAGATGCCGTCTGGGTGAAGACTTCTGCAGGCTTGGATGAAGACTTCAGCCGCTTTGTTGAGGACTTCTCCTCCCGGCTTCTTGGAGGATGGATGTCGGATCTTCAAAACTGTAAGTAAATCTTCTGGGGCTAGTGTTAGGATTTTTTTATGGGTTTATTGGCTGGGTTTTATTTTTAGGTTAGGATTTGGGCTGCAGTAGAGCTAAATGTCCTTTTTCAGGGCAATGGGGAGCTTAGGTTTTTTTAGTTATGGTTTTATTTCGGGGTTGGTTGTGTGGGTGGTGGGTTTTACTGTTGGGGGGTTGTTTGTATTTTTTTTTACAGGTAAAAGAGCTTATTACTTTGGGGCAATGCCCTGCAAAAGGCCCTTTTAAGGGTCATTTGTAGTTTATTGTAGGCTAGGGTTTTTTTTTATTTTTTGGAGGGCTTTTTTATTTTCATAGGGCCCTTAGTGTAATGATTATGTAATGATATGTGTTTTATGTCAGAACATGTGTTGGAAAAAGTTCTGGTACCAATATCCACTATTGTAGGACCACTCAGCCTCACACCAAACCTTGGATTCACACAGATCTAACTTATAGGAATCCAGTTATGCTCATTGAACTGAGGGTCACTACTGCAGGGTACAGAGTGAAAACGGAGCTGTCACGCAACCAGAGAAGATAGAATAAAGAGATATTATCTGATAATTATGTTTAGAGAGATATCAAGTGATACATATGATAGATATTCCCATGAGGTGGAAATAAATAATTATATTAGAAGAGTCACACAAACACAGCAGACATATGCAAAAAACAAGCAGGAGTTACACTCTGAACCACACAAACAGCCAGTGGTGCAGAAAGTAAGGCAGAGAGCGCAACCCAAAGGAGAATAAATGGGACACAAAGATAGAGACACTTGTAGTGAGTGTGATTGAGAACAATGTTGTTTGTGCTGAAACTAAACCCCAATCTGTGTTAGACAATGCCTTGTTCAACAGGTCTTGTTAGTATAGGTACTGTGGAACTGGACACATGCTGAAGTGTTAATACTCATTAATAACGTTATGCTGGAATATGCAGGTGTAGTTGATATATCAAGCAAAGCAGGGAACAGTCAATGAATGCAACGGTAAACCAGATGACATAAGTAGTACTTATAGTTAGTGTCCAGTATTAATAAATGCTGAATATGGCAAGCGAAGTAGTTATGCAGGTGGGTTAAGCAAACAGTCTATTTTGAGTAACGGTAAATGAAATCCAAGCTTAGGTGACAAGCAATATCCAAACAAGAAAGTTAAATATACAGACCAACTCTTGAAGAGATATGGGGGCAGCGTGTCAGCAGGAGAGGTAGATCGTATCCCATGTAGAAATGAAGGAGCGCGGTACACACGCTGTGAAAACGCTGAGATGCCGGGTGTGACGTCACACACCCGGTGTTGCAGAGACTAGAAACCGGAGTTGAAACTTTTGGTTCCGGATATGTAATGCTGTGGAGATGCACCGGGAGTGCGGCAGAGGAAAGCTGGAGCCAGCAGCACTTACTGAGTACAAGGAGCTCAGGTAAGAAATTCCCCGTAACCAGAGGAATAGGGCTAGGTTTCTTTAGGCAGGAGTAAGAGGCGCTACTCAATCCAAATTACCAAGCAGGGAGCATAGAGAGGAGGGGCCTTAAATAGGGTAAGAGGAGCAGGACTTAAAGGGACAGATTTGTAACACAGAAAACCCTGACAGAACACCCCCCTCAAGGAGCCGCTCAGCGTATCAAGGACCCGGACGATGGGGATTCCTCCGATGGAATAAGGAAAGGAGGCGAGGAGCCGTGACATTCGAAGCAGGCTCCCAGGAATCTTCTTCAGGGCCATATCCCTTCCAACTGACCAGATACTGGAGGTGGTTCCGGAAGTATCGTGAATCCTGGATGGACTCAATCTCATACTCCATGTCATCTGCCACATGAGTTTGAGAAGCACCCATTGTGGGTGCTGCCCTGACAGAGGCATAGGGTTTGAGAAGTGACACGTGAAACGTTGGATGAATTCTCATGGAAGAAGGTAATAGAAGTTTGACTGCATTAACATTAACAATCTTCTCAATCTCATAAGGACCCAAATAGAGAGAAGCAAGTTTTTTGGATGGAACCTGTAATCTTAAATTCTTCGTACTCAACCAAACCTTGTCACCCACTTTATATTCAGGAGGTTTGGAACGTCGTAGATCATAATGACGTTTTTGAGCAGCTTGTGCATCAAGTAGTATCTGTTTTACATTGGCGAAGCCTTTAGATAGGGTGTTGACTTTGTCATTAACAATAGGTATGGGTGATATATTAGGAACCTGAATATCATAAGAAGGATGAAACCCATAGTTAAGAAAAAACGGAGTCATTTTAGTGGAAGCATTGAGCATGTTGTTATGAGCGAACTCAGCAGTAGATAGAAGAGAATGCCAGTTGTCTTGTTCTAGGGAACAATAACAACGGAGATATTGCTCTAAAGCTTGATTTGTTCTCTCCGTCTGCCCGTTGGTTTGAGGGTGAAAAGCTGTACTTAGTTTTCTAGAGATCTTGAGGGATTGACAAAGATGATTCCAAAACCTGGAGGTGAACTGTGAACCTCTGTCTGTAGTAATGGAATTTGGTAAACCATGTAGTTTAACCACATGATCAATGAAGAGGGTAGCTGTTTCAAGCGCTGTGGGTAGACCTCTATGTGGCACAAAATGGGCCATTTTAGAGAAAAGATCAACCACTACTAATATAGTGTTAAAGTTTGCGGAAGGTGGAAGATCAACAATATAGTCCATGGCAATGTCCGCCCATGGTCTTTCAGGTATGGGAAGAGAAAGAAGATATCCATAGGGACGTTTATGTTGATGTTTTTTAGTAGTGCATAGAAAACAACTTTGGATATATTGAATCACTGTTTCAGACATATTAGTCCACCAATAGTTCCTTGATAAAATATGAAGAGTCCTATGTATCCCAGGATGCCCTGCTAATGTTGAATCATGGGCTGCTGCCAATACCTGATTCCTAAGGGCCAAAGGTACATAAAGTTGTTTATGATGGTAGTACAGCTCATCTGAGTGTTTATCTAAATTGAGGTGCCTTATCAAAGAATCCTCCTTCTGTTGGACCTTTAATGTTTCTAAAAAGTCATTTGTTAAACAAATAATTCTATCCGCAGGTATCACAGCGCCAGGAGCCAGATGATTTTGTGGTCTAGAAGGTATACGGGAGAGGGTATCAGCCTTGAGATTCTTTGAACCCGTACGGTAAGTGATCACGTAATCAAAACGTGAGAAAAAGAGGCTCCAACGAACTTGGCGAGAAGTCAAGGTCTTATTTGTCTTTAAGTACTCCAAGTTGCGATGGTCAGTATAGATAGTAATGGGATATTTAGTACCTTCTAAGATATGCCTCCAGAATTCTAATGCGGATTTGATGGCAAGCAGTTCTTTATCTCCAATGCCATAGTTAATCTCAGCTGAACTCATGACACGAGAGTAAAATGAAACAGGGTGCAAAGGCTCTTTTTGGGAGACCCTCTGTGATAGAACAGCCCCAATTGCAAATTCAGAAGCATCAACCTCAAGCGTAAAATGACAACTGGGATCTGGGAATTGCAGAATAGGAGCTGAAGTGAATTTGTTTTTAAGGGTTGTGAATGAATCTTCAGCTTTACTATCCCATAAAAACTTAGTATGTTTTCTAGTTAGACTAGTTAAAGGTCTGACAATGTGTGAAAAATCTTTAATGAATTTTCTATAAAAATTCGCAAATCCAAGGAATCTCTGAACATCTTTTTTGCAACTGGGTACTGGCCATTGAAGTATGGCTTCTACTTTACTGGTTTCCATAGTAATCCCAGTGGGAGAGATACAATAACCCAAAAAGGATATGGTGTTGGTGTTAAATATACACTTCTCTAATTTGGCGTAAAGATGATGATGCCTTAAACGAGATAGGACTTGTTTTACATGTGATAGATGGTTTGCATAAGTGTCTGAATAAATAAGGATGTCATCCAAATAGATAACAATACAGACATCCAAAAGGTCATGAAAAACATCATTTATAAAGCACTGGAAAGTGGCTGGGGCGTTACATAGCCCAAACGGCATTACAGTATATTCATATAGTCCGTAACGTGTACGGAAAGCCGTCAACCACTCATCCCCTTCTCTCATCCTGATCAAATTGTAAGCGCCTCTAAGATCAAGCTTGGTGTAGATGGTGGCACCTTGCAAGCGTTCAATTAGTTCAGGAATGAGAGGCAGGGGGTATCTGTTTTTCTTGGTGCATTTATTTAGTTGTCTATAGTCTATAATGGGGCGTAAGCTGCCATCCTTGTTTTTTACGAAAAACATAGCAGCGCCCGCTGAAGAAGTAGATGGTCGTATAAACCCTTTTTTCAGATTTTCATCTAAATATTCCTTAAGGTGAGCCAATTCTGGCTGAGACAGAGGATATATGTGACCATAAGGAATGGAACAATTAGGAATCAAATCAATAGGGCAATCATAACTTCTATGTGGTGGAAGTGTGGCTGCCTCAGCTTTATCAAAAACATCTGCATATTCCTTATAACAATCTGGTAGTGTATCTACAGATATATGACAAAGTGTATGAGAGTCATTACAGGATTCCTTACAGAACTGAGAGTCAAAAAGTACTGTCGCCTCTGTCCAGGAAATAGTGGGATTATGTTTAGACAACCACTGGATACCAAGTATCATAGGACAGACAGAACTTGGCAAAACATCAAAAGACATCAGTTCTGTATGCCCAGATGCTGAGGTGACAGTAAGTGGAACTGTGTGGTGTGAAATAGGACCTGAACTAAAAAAAGAACCATCAACCAAACGAATGGCTAATGCAACACTCTTTTTTATTAGTGGTATTTTGTGCTTAACAACAAAAACTAAATCTATGAAATTCCCAGATGCTCCAGAGACAATTACGGCCTGTACGTCTGTCTTCTGGTGGTCCCACTGTAATGAAAGAGGGATTGATAAATGAGGTGAACTGTTGTTAACCAGATTTACTGTCTGAGTATTACTTAAACTCTTACCCTTCTTTTGACGAAGGAGAGATGGGCAATCCCTTACGCCATGATCTTTTTCAGCGCAATACAGACAAAGGTTCAGCAGTTTGCGTCGAGCTTTTTCTTCAGCCTTTAGTGGCCCTCTAATGACAGCAACATCCATGGGTTCATCAAAATTCTTGGTAGAATGGGAAGGAAGATTGGAATGATACGAGGTGTATTTCCTAGGAGTATTATCTACTGAGGACTTCTCAAACTTCCGTTCCCTGAGTCTTCGGTCAATTCCAATACATAAAGACATTAGAGCCTCGAGGTCGTCTGGAATTATACCTCTGGCGAGTTCGTCTTTTAAGGAGTCACTCAGACCCAAACGAAATTGATTCTTCAAAGCGGGATTATTCCACAAGGTGTCAGGAGCCCACCTCTTGAAATCCGTTATGTACTCCTCAACCATCCTTTTCCCTTGGCGTAGAGATCTTAGAGCAGTCTCAGCAGTATTCTGCTTATTATGATCCTCATATAACAGGGACATTGCGGTGAAGAAGGAATCAAGAGAATTTAATATTGGGTCATCAGTCTCATAGAAGGCGTTGGCCCAGGATCTAGCCTCTCCGCGTAAAAAGGAAATTACCGTTAAGACACGTATTCTGTCAGTAGGATAAGACTTTGGTTTCAAAGTAAACATAAGAGTGCATGAATTTCTAAAGTCTCTAAACATAGTCCTATCCCCAGAGAATTTTTCAGGAGGGCTTACGACAGGTTCAGGTGTGGACTCTGTAGTAGAAGGTTTAGTTGCCATATGCTGATTGATAAATTTTCTGATGTTCTGGTTCTCAATTTGTATTTCTCTTAAACCCTGTAACATATTGTCCATACTTTGGGCTAGAGAACCCACTCTGTTAGAAAGCTCACTTAACTCCATGTTAGAGGATAAAGGTACAATAAGCGGCTTGGTAATATGTAATGATTATGTAATGATATGTGTTTTATGTCAGAACATGTGTTGGAAAAAGTTCTGGTACCAATATCCACTATTGTAGGACCACTCAGCCTCACACCAAACCTTGGATTCACACAGATCTAACTTATAGGAATCCAGTTATGCTCATTGAACTGAGGGTCACTACTGCAGGGTACAGAGTGAAAACGGAGCTGTCACGCAACCAGAGAAGATAGAATAAAGAGATATTATCTGATAATTATGTTTAGAGAGATATCAAGTGATACATATGATAGATATTCCCATGAGGTGGAAATAAATAATTATATTAGAAGAGTCACACAAACACAGCAGACATATGCAAAAAACAAGCAGGAGTTACACTCTGAACCACACAAACAGCCAGTGGTGCAGAAAGTAAGGGAGAGAGCGCAACCCAAAGGAGAATAAATGGGACACAAAGATAGAGACACTTGTAGTGAGTGTGATTGAGAACAATGTTGTTTGTGCTGAAACTAAACCCCAATCTGTGTTAGACAATGCCTTGTTCAACAGGTCTTGTTAGTATAGGTACTGTGGAACTGGACACATGCTGAAGTGTTAATACTCATTAATAACGTTATGCTGGAATATGCAGGTGTAGTTGATATATCAAGCAAAGCAGGGAACAGTCAATGAATGCAACGGTAAACCAGATGACATAAGTAGTACTTATAGTTAGTGTCCAGTATTAATAAATGCTGAATATGGCAAGCGAAGTAGTTATGCAGGTGGGTTAAGCAAACAGTCTATTTTGAGTAACGGTAAATGAAATCCAAGCTTAGGTGACAAGCAATATCCAAACAAGAAAGTTAAATATACAGACCAACTCTTGAAGAGATATGGGGGCAGCGTGTCAGCAGGAGAGGTAGATCGTATCCCATGTAGAAATGAAGGAGCGCGGTACACACGCTGTGAAGACGCTGAGATGCCGGGTGTGACGTCACACACCCGGTGTTGCAGAGACTAGAAACCGGAGTTGAAACTTTTGGTTCCGGATATGTAATGCTGTGGAGATGCACCGGGAGTGCGGCAGAGGAAAGCTGGAGCCAGCAGCACTTACTGAGTACAAGGAGCTCAGGTAAGAAATTCCCCGTAACCAGAGGAATAGGGCTAGGTTTCTTTAGGCAGGAGTAAGAGGCGCTACTCAATCCAAATTACCAAGCAGGGAGCATAGAGAGGAGGGGCCTTAAATAGGGTAAGAGGAGCAGGACTTAAAGGGACAGATTTGTAACACAGAAAACCCTGACACTTAGATTAGGTGTAATTAGTTTAAAGCTTTGATAATTTCTTTTTTATTTTGTGTAACTTAGTGTTTGTTATTTTTTTAACTTAGTTTTTTGTAACTTTAGTGTAGAATTAAATTATTTGAGTAGGGTTAGGTGTTTAAATATATAATATAGTTAATTTAATTTGTAGTTTAATGTAATTTTAGTATAAAAGTTAGGTTAGATTAATTATTAATTTAATATAGTTTAATGTAATTTAGTATAACAGTTAGGGTAGATTAATAGTTTAATATAGTTTAATTTAAATCTAAAGGTAAGTTTAAATTTATTATAAGATAGGGATGAGTTAATATTTAATGTACAGTTAGCGGGTTGTTAGGTTTAGAGATTAATAGGTTAATTTAGTTTATGGCGATGTGGGGGGCTGGCAGTTTAGGGGTTAATACATTTATTTAGTTGCGGTGGGCTCCGGGAGCGGCGGGATAGGGGTTAATACTTTTATGTAGGTGGCGGCGATGTTGGGCGGCAGATTAGGGGTTAATAAGTATAATGTAGGTGGTGGTGGTGTAGGGGGAGGCAGATTAGGGGTGTTTAGACTCGGGGTACATGTTAGGGTGTTAGGTGTAAACATAACTTTTATTCTCCCATAGGAACCAATGGGATATCGGGCAGCAGTGAACATAAGCTTTCGCTGCTTTCAGACTCCCATTGATTCCTATGGCATCCACAGCCTCCAGGTTGGCGGATTGAAAACCAGGTACGCTGGGCCGGAATAGTGCCGAGCGTACCTGGTAGACATTTGTTAACTAGCAAAAGTAGTCAGATAGTGCCAAATTTGCATTCTTAACATCTGTAGTGACGTAAGAATCGATCTGTGTCAGACTGAGACCGTATGTTACGTCACAGATTTCTACTTTTGCCGGTCTGTAGGGTTTGATAACTAAGGCGAATCAGGCTTGCCACAATTATGCTTCGAAATTCCAGCGTATTTGCGGTTGATGCCAAAGTTTTTTTTTTTTTTCGGGGTTGGTTGGGTGGGGGGGTTTTACTGTTAGGGGGTAATTGGTAATTGTTTTTTTTAAGTAAAATAGCTTTTTAACTTAACTTGGTGCAATGCCCTACAAAAGGCCCCTTTAAGGGCTATTGGTAGTTTAGTATTAAAATTAGGGGGTATTTTTATTTTGGGGGGACTTTTTATTTTTATAGGGGTATTAGTTTAGGTTTATTTTTTTTATTTTGGATAGCTTTGTTTATGTTTTGTAACATTAGCTTGGGGGTTTGTATTTTTTTTTTTAAAAAATAGACTGCCCTCTGGGCAGGCTTTTCCCTAGTATATATATATCTACAGTTGTAATCAAAATTATTCAACCCTCATTGCAAATCAGGTTAACATTTACAGAATTTCAGCTGTTTGCAATGAACAAATCTAACAAAAGCAATTGAAATATCTTAATAAAATAATGTTTCAAG
This sequence comes from Bombina bombina, assembly GCF_027579735.1. Lineage (NCBI taxonomy): Eukaryota > Metazoa > Chordata > Amphibia > Anura > Bombinatoridae > Bombina > Bombina bombina. The sequence goes on from NC_069501.1 coordinate 222,364,021, forward strand.
TGAATTCCCAAATTCAACTGTAAATGCAACTTTAAATGATTTCTGCTGTTTCAACCCCCCTTAATAGAATCCCTCACAACAGCACAAATATGCAAAACAGGTGTTGTACAAAGCACACCTGATGCAACTAATCAAGGGCTTCAGTAGTTGCTCCAGGTGTGCTTGAGCTAGAACACATGAAATACCTGAACTGGCTAGGGGTTTGTTGAGTGTCACGTTTGACTGTATGTTAGAAATATTGATAAAAAATAGTTAAGAGAAGATATCATTCCTCTTCACAAACAAGGAACAGGATATAAAAAGATAGCGAAGGCACGGAATGTTCCTAGAGACACCATTGGAAGCATAGTTTGCAAGTTCAAAGTTAAAGGGACAGTGATTACACTACCTGGATGGAGCAGAATAAAGAAGCTATTAACGGCTGCAACCAGATTTATGAGAACGCAGGTTGAGAAATATCCTCGAGTTACTGCAAAAGACCTGCAGCAAGACTTTGCTGCAACAGGCACTGAGGTTTCAGTTTGCACAGTATGGTGCGTACTAAATGAACTCCAAGACATACACCACTACTGACCCAAAAGCATGAAAAAAGTTGGCTCCAATATGCTCAAATGTATATAAATAAGCCACAGACGTTTTGTGATTCTGTTCTGTAGAGCAATGAAACAAAACTGGAACTTTTTGGCCCGATGGACCGGCGGTATGTCTGGAGGAAGAAGAATGAAGCATACACTGAAAAGAATACTCTGCGTACAGTTAGGCATGGTGGTGGCTCGGTGATGCTCTGGGGCTGCTTTGCATCATCTGGAACTGGAAACTGCAGCATTTGGAAGGCAAGATGGATTCATTAAAGTATCAGGAAATACTAGGAGAAAAAGTCATGAGATAGCTGAAGCTTGGGTGTCATTGGACCTTCGAACAGGACAATGAGTCCAAGCATACCTCATATTCCACCAAGGCTTGGTTGCAGAAGAAGTCAAGGAAGATTCTACAGTGGCCATCACAGTCACCTGACTCAAAGAGAACACAGAGATTCCGGCTAACTGCTGAATAAATCCACTGATCCAAGGCGATGTAAAACAGCTCTGATCTTTATTAGGACGGTGCCAAGGAAATATAATATACAGTGCTCTTAAAAACAAATTACACCAGATAAAACGAGAATGCCATTCAGAAGCCCTGAACGGACAAAGAAGCAGATAAGTGCATACGCGTTTCGTGCAGGTCTACCGCACTTGTTCACTGCATAGGTTGCAATTCTGCCACACAGCACATATAAAGGGAAAGCTTTCAATTAGGTAAAACACCTGTTGATTTTTATTAACCCTACAGTGTGCTGTGTACACCAGAGACGCAAGGTGAGGAATAAAACAATGTTCCTTGTTACTCTACAAGGACCGATTCATTTAAGAATGCTACATACAATGATGGGGTTTAAGTCAGGTGTAATACATTGAGAAGCGGTGCTTACCCCCGGCAAAAGTGAGGCCTCTTCTGCTTAGCTGTAGTGGGTCTTCAGCAGATGCACATGTCGACCAGGGACATCTCAGCCCGATGACGTCATCAGTATACACAAAGAACACAGAGATTCCGGCTAACTGCTGAATATATCCACTGATCCAAGGTGATGTAAAAAGGCATCTAATAATTCTGAGGTGGGCTCAAGGAGAGAGCCCACCCCAGAGATAATAGGCCTACCCGGGGATGTGCAATATCTTTATGCAGTTTAGGCAAAAAATAGGAACAAATGCGTCATGTGGAACCAATTGACCCCTTTTGCTAGTCTCAATAACACCAATTTGTTCACCTAACTGCAATATTTTCTCCAATTTTTGTTAGAAATTTTTAGTAGTATTATGGTCCAATTTCTCATACACATCACTGTTGGCGTTTAGATTCAAAAATATAATACTCTCTGTCCATGACGACAACATAGCCGCCCTTATCAGGCGCTTTTATGACTATATTAGTGTTGTCTTTAAGCGATTTGAGAGCCCTAAAATGATCCCCACTTAAATTGTTGTGTGTTCGTTTTGAAGTGTCGCAGTTTTTTGTTTTTTCAGCTAAGGCTATAAGTTTGTGTTCAATAGATCTTTGGAACACTTCTATGTTCCTACCTCGTGCATGTACAGGGTAAAAATTACTTTTACTATTTGTTTTTAAAGGTGGACATTTGTTGTAGGGACATAAACCCACCTCTTCACTATTATCCATAAGAACAACTAACTCATTAAGTGTACATTGATCATTAAAATTTAATGTGTCTGCCAAAATAGGAGAATTTTGTTCTGCCACTTCTTCAATATTGAGCTCATTATCCACCATATCAGGTTCAACAAAAAATTGTTTTTTAAGGGTCAGTTTTCTGACAAACTTATTAATATCAATAATGGTTTCAAAGAGATCAAAATGTGAAGTGGGAGAGAAATTGAGCCCCATACCTAAGACCTCTTCCTCAAAACGGGTCAACGTATGTTGGGACAAATTAACTACATTCTTTACATGTACTTCCGGACTTGTGTCCGACTGGATCTCATGTGATATCTTTTTTGCTCTTTTTCCTTTTCTCCCCCTGCTGCCTCTCCTTGTTTTTTTCTTTTTACCTTTTGTTTTGCACCCATCTCGTTTTTTGAGGCCTCAATAGTACCGGTGGTGGGTACATCTAAAGCAGATGCACCCCCCACCAGGACCATATCTTCCTCATTTGAGTCATGCTCAGTTAGTTTCTGTGAATCTAACCTGCTTAGCCTGTCTTGTGCTATTATTCTTTTTATAAAAGCTATTATGTGGCATGTATGACCATCTATATACACAATTAGCTTCATAGTCCCTTTTATCTCTGGACAATTTGGTTTTTTAAAGTCCCAAAGTTCTTTAGAAAATTTGAGCATGTTAGCCTCAAGCTTGCAAGGATTGTAAATCAGCTTGTGTAGCTTTAATTAAAGCAATACATTCCAGTCTTTGTTGCTTCTTAAACTCTATCAACAGGTCCATGAGTGCAAAAGAACAATCATTAAGTATTTTATTCCATTTGGCAATGAAATCCTGGTCATTTACAAAGAAAGAGGGAAACTTTTTTATCCTCAAGCCCCTAGGGATGCGCTGGTATTTTTTGTATAGCAGGAAGGTCTTTATGTCTAAGTCCAATTTTATATCTTTCCTTCGTAATTCATCAATATGAAAGAAAAGACTGTCAAGGGTATGTTCATTATCATTTGTAATTGTATCCACATCCAAATCATATATTTCTAAAGTAGCCTCCAAGTCCCGTAGTACAAAACTCCCTTGCGAATCTGTCATCTCGTGAACTCAGGTGTATTGTATAAGAGCACTGTAAAACGCTAAATAGCAATTATTCAAAAAACATCAGAGTCCCAAACATCTAGAAACAGAATGCAGCTTCAGCACTGCACAAACATTACCGCCAGCTGTAAAAGCTATTTTCAGCCAATTTGCCTGATATTGGGCTATATGCCAGTGAGCCACCGCAAACACGGACAAAACACACAATTGTAGTAATACAATGAGAAGCGGTGCTTACCCCCGGCAAAAGTGAGGCCTCTTCTGCTTAGCTTTAGCGGGTCTTCAGCAGATGCACATGTCGACCATTCTGATGGATATCCGCAGGAGCCAAGAGGGACGTCTCAGCCCAATGACGTCATCAGTATACACAGAGAACACAGAGATTCCGGCTAACTGTTGAATAAATCCACTGATCCAAGGTGATGTAAAACAGCTCTGATGTTTATTAGGACGGTGCCAAGGAAATATAACATACGTTGGCCCGTTTTGAGGAAGAGGTATTAGGTATGGGGCTCAATTTCTCTCCCACTTCACATTTTGATCTCTTTGAAACCATTATTGATATTAATAAGTTTGTCAGAAAACTGACCCTTAAAAAACATTATTTTGTTGAACCTGATATGGTGGATAATGAGCTCAATATTGAAAAAGTGGCAGAACAAAATTTTCCTATTTTGGCAGACACATTAATTTTTTTTTTTTTTTTTTTTTATAATTTTTTTATTATATCTTTTACACAAACATAAACAATACAGAAAAATCAGTGCATCAATTATCAAACCAAGTTGCATTCTGTACATTAGTATCAATATTTCTCCCTTTAAAGTCACATTATATTTACAGTAATTGTACCAGTCATATGTTCTCTCAACATATAAATACAAAAAAAAAAAAACACAAAAAGTAGAACAAGAAGCACTGCTGTAGTGAAACTGCAAATTTTGCTCATCTCCTTGTGGTTATTCCCATCTCTCACATATTATTATTAAGAGCTTCATATGTCAGAATCGCAGGGATCATCATAATCACAAAAATACATACTACAAAATGTAGAATTTAAAATATGACTAATTAACCCATCTTTCTATCAAAATTGTGGTTCTTGATCAGTAGCTATATATTGCCTACTCGGCAAAAAAAGAGAAGAAAAAAAAAAAAAAAAAAAAATTTAAATAGGAAGGGGACTCGCTATTTACACTGTCTGCTACCATAATATATAGTCGGTTACCAGCCCATCCCTGACAGAGGGGCACTAAAGCCAGTGTGTCGGAAGAACCTCACCCACTACCAGTGTCAGGAAGTTAACATTCTGCTTAAGTGGTGAAACAAATTGAATCTGGGCCTGTTGGGGCCATACTAAAATTACCTTCTTACACTTATCAAAGAAGTTTCTTATTACCTTTTCTGATCCTCCAACCAAATACTGTCTTTCCATAATCATTTGTAACTTAATGGTGTTAACAAATTCAGCAATTGTCGGGACCTCCGAAGCACCCCATTTCATAAATATCATATGCCTGGCCGCCAGGATAGCTATATTAATTAATTGACCCTCACCTTTATACCGCCCGTATTCTTTTAAAAGAAAAATATGTCGTAGCTGGGGGACCCACTCCACGCATAAAAACCTGTTCACCCAAAATTGGATTTTACTCCAAAATTGACGTATTTTGGGGCACTCCCATATACAGTGCGATAAATCTACCCCCTCTCTCTGACATTTGAAGCATTTCCCTTTATGACCCGGTTGTCCCCATTTGCTGATCCTCATTGGGGTGAGATAGAAGTTGTTTAGGAGCTTAAACTGCGATTCTTTCCAACTGGTTACACTCGTGGCTGCATTTGCCAGTCTTATACTCCTACCAATATCCTCAGCTTGTAAATGATTAACGTATTTAGTTAAGAACAGTTTCCTTTTATTGACGTGTGCTTGTCCTGATATATTTAATAGTAATGTATACCAATATGATATTGATCTTTTCCCACTCACATACAATTTCACTCCTGCCTCAATCCCAGGGTCCCACTGAAATCTATATATTTGTAGTGGTTTAGAAAGATAACTTCTGGCTTGTAGGTAGGCATAGAAGGTTTTTATCGGTAGCTGATAGTGCTTCGCCAAAGCTTCAAATGTTTGCACAGCTTGCCCTTCACCCTGAACTAACTGAAAGAAATATTGCAGCCCTCTCTTACGCCAAATTTTAAATGCCGTATTGTCGTACAATCCCGGTGTAAAATCCGGAGAGCCAATAAACGGTAAATATTTTGAGAGATGAAATTCCTGCCCAACTAATCCACAGAACTTCTGCCATGCCCGTACCACATTTACGAAGGTTAAAAGAGAGCAGGCATTACTAGGTAGACTCCTAAATGGGTAGTGTAAAATAGCCTTGAGATCAAGAGGTTCTATCAATGTAGTTTCTAAGTCATAGTAAGTTACATAATTAGTTTCCGTTAGCCAGTCTATGCCAAATTTCAATAGAGAAACTATGTTATATCTCACTATATCCGGCAAAGCCAAGCCTGCCCATCTTTTGCTTTGAATCAGTTTCTCCGTTGCTACGCGAATATGCTTTTTCCCCCAGATAAAATGTGCACATATTCTATTGTACCTAGCTACATCGCGTTTATTTATAAATATGGGTATGTTTTGCATTAAAAATAATAACCTGGGGAAAGCAATTGTTTTTATCAGTGCTATCTTCGCAGAGAGCGATAAGTATCTTACATTCCACTTACCTAGTCTGTCCTCTAATTTGTCAAAGAAATCAGAGTAATTTAAACTGTACCAGTCATTCGGGTTTTTGCTTATTTTAATGCTGAGGTAATTTAGCGATTTTACAACTGTAAACCCATGTTGTAAAAGTCTCGCTTTTGTTTGGTTTACCCATAGCAATTCTGACTTTTCTTTGTTAATTTTGTATCCTGAAAAGGTAGTGAAATTGTTAATAATTGCCAAACATTTGGGGATACTTTCTTTTGTGTGCTGCAAAAATAACATGATGTCATCGGCATATAGAGAAATTACCACATTGTGCCCCCCGAGTTCTATACCCCTTAGTTCTTGCCTGATTTGTACAGCCAGAGGCTCTAATGCAAGATCGAAGAGCATGGGCGACAGTGGACAACCTTGCCTGGTACCTCTTTGAAGGGTTAGATATTGAGATAATTCGCCATTGACTAGCAGTTGAGACCGTGGAGCAGTATAGATCTTTTTAATTAACTGTACCAGATTACCTTCAAGACCGAATTTCTTAAGCGTTATGAATAAGTGTTCCCAGATTATAGAATCAAACGCTTTTTCTGCGTCGATCGTAAGCATCGCCATATCTGCCTGTAGTTTATTGTTGGGTCTATGTGTCGTGTTAAAGTAGTGATCTAGAATAACTAATACCCGCCGCATATTCCGTACGGGGTTTCTGCCCGGGATAAATCCGGATTGGTCCGAATGAATTAATTTACTCACCCCCTTCTTCAATCTTTCTGCAATAATTGATGTTAGTATTTTATAGTCTTGATTCAGGAGTGAAATTGGACGATATGATCCCATTTCGTCTAATGCTTTCCCTTTCTTGTGAATTAGTGTCACTATTGAATCAGTAAAGTACAGTGAATTTAAATTCCCATGAATAAAGTAATCGTTGTAAAGTTCTGTTAATGTACCAGCAATATCATCTTTAATAATCTTGTAAAATTCTGACGAGAGTCCGTCAGGCCCTGGGGCTTTATTATTTTTGATTCTATCGATCGTACTTTTAACCTCAATCTCTGTTATCGGGGCATTTAGCTGTTCTAGGTCAGCAGTATCAATTAAAGGGACTTGAATTTTTTGCCAAAATTCCACCATTCTCGTCCGGTCTATTTCCTCCTTAGAATAAAGTTTCTGGTAGTATCTGTGGAAGGCCTCTCTTATCTCTGTTGTTAAAGTCAGCGCTTTGTTCCCCTCTTTGATAAGTGGTATCAGGTTATTATTTTTCCTGTGTTTTATTAGCTTGGCGAGCTGTTTTGTAGCTATCCCCTGATATCCCTGACAAAATGCTCTTGTGCGGATATCCTCTCTAGCCCATTTCTCTCTGAGAAAGGACTCACGTTCAGCTTTAGCTGTTTTATATCTATTCCATGCGAGACTATTTGGGGTATTTACATATCTTCTATATGCGTTATTGAGTTGACTGGACAATTGAGTTTCCCTAGTTTTTAACTGCCTCTTCCTCTTGACCATATAGTTCTTAATTTCGCCACGCAAAACTGCCTTTCCTGCCTCCCACAATACTTCAGGGCGGCACTTGTCTAAGCTATTCAGACTATAATATTCTTTCCATTTTTCTGATAAAAAATTTCTAAACTTCTCGTCTGAGTACATGTATTTGGGGAAGCAGAACACGTTCCGACTGCTGCCTTTTATACTAGCATCCTCAATCTGCAACGTAATTATCGCATGATCCGAAATGAGTATTTCTTTTATATGCGACTCTATTTCTAATGTCAGTAGTCCCTCATTAACCAAGAACATGTCTATACGTGAAAAATTATTAAATGCTTTGGATTCGCATGAGAATTCACGGACATCTGGATGCTGTACGTGCCAGATATCTCGCAGGTTTAACATCTTGGTCATATCTCTCAAAAGCTTAGCTTCTCTGTGGTGTTTTCTTGTGGCTCTAAATCTTAATCTATCTATCTCAGGACACATTGTGGCATTGAAGTCACCCGCCATTATCATTTTTTGTCCCAGATACTTCAACGTTTTATTTTTGATCGTCGCCCAAAATTCTGGGGCGGTTTCATTTGGACCGTATATATTACAAAGCATCCATACTTGGCTATTAATTTCAACTTCTACAAACAGAAACCTCCCATTAGGGTCCAGAATTTGGCTCTTAACCACATATGTCAGCTTTCTAGTGAACATTATAGCAACACCCCACTTCCTACTGTTGCAGGGAGTTGCTATAATTTCAGTGATCCAATTGGTTTGCAGTTTTTGTATTTCTGCCGCTTTCAAGTGTAACTCTTGCAAAAATATAACGTCTGGCGCGTGCTGTTTTAGCATTTTTAACACATTCTTTCTTTTAATGGGGGAGGTGATACCTCCCACATTCCAAGATACAAATTTCAACATTTAATTTTTATATTTATATTAAAAAAAACATGATCAAGGTTATATATAAAACATAGCAGCTTTCCTACCTCTCCGTCAGGGGATAAATTCAACCTATCCAGTTGCACAATCATGACTACCGCTCTTGGTGTTCCCCGGCGGTTGCCCATCCCGGTACTGACCAAGCTCGGCCCTGTTCCACTTCCGAGATCATACGGGATCGGGTGTTCAAGGCCTCTGGCGGAGTCCTGTAGCGAATAAATAAAACCGCAATTAAACAAGCATGTAAATAGCGAGTATAAGGAGAAAAAAAAAAAATCACGGTTGTGGCCAAGTAACCACATCATTGTTGATCTAATATGGAAAAAAACATAACGTATTCGTTCTGTCATAACTCTACACCCTTTTCGTTACAATATTTCTTTGCTTCCGTTACTGTATTTAATACTGACATGTTTCCTTCTGAGAAAATAACAATTTTTGCGGGATACCGCATATTCGCCTGAAACCCAGCTTTGATTAGCCCTGAGCAGTATGGTGCCATTGCCTTTCTCTTTGAGGACGTCTCAGCTGAGAAGTCCTGAAACAGATAGACCGGCTTCGTACCTATCTTAAAGCCCTGGATTTTTCTGTAATGGCTCATAATCAGTGTTTTATGTTGGAAATTTAAATACTTGATTATGACCATCCTTGGACGAATGTTACCATCTTGGGGCTCCCTCACCGGACCTGTTCTGTGTGCTCTCTCAACCTGTATTGCCTCTGTTAGCTGGATTCCTAGCAGTTGTGGCAGAGTTACTGCCGCAAATGACACTAGATCTCTGTACTCGCTTGTCTCTGGTAATCCGATAATTCAGACATTATTCCTACGAGACCTATCTTCCAGGTCCTCTATTTTAAATTGCATCATTCTTATTTTATTCTCGTAATTGGACCAGTTCGCATCATGTGTGTTTAGTCTGTCTTCTACCCCTGAAATCCTGTCTTCTACTTCTAGTATTCTGTTTGAAAAGGATCTGATCTCTGAGGATAGGGAAGCTATCTCCTTTTTGACTAAATCAAATTGGGGCAACATCATTTCTGCGAGCTGGTTAAGTGTCAGCTGTTTCTCTGTGCCTGTTATTTGGGGGTCCGTACCTTCCTCTAATCCTAACTCCTGTGCTGATTTAGTCTTTTTATCTCTCTTTGGGGGCATCGCCGGGGACCTAACTTTAAGGTTAGGAATATACCTTTCCATGAAATGTAGGAGTGTGACGTTGTGAAAAAAAAAAAAAAAAAAAAAAAAAAAAGAAAGAAAAAAAAAGAAGAAAAAAAACTTCAGATAATTTATGTAATAGTGATAATAGTGTGATTATAAACTTGCAGTAATGTCTGCTATAGGTAATCACATATGGTGATATGTCTCCCAGTGGGGAGTCTAGGGGAAACCACAAGTGTATGTGTGCTGCTGTGATGAGATTTAACTAAGTGTCAATATCTAGATTGCAACAGTTGCTGTAGTGCAAAGAGTAAAAGGGGAAAAAAACAAAACAAACAAAAACGTGAACAAATACAGGTGTGTAGGATCCACTAGGGAGCCTAATTAAACTACTAGTGTTTAGTTTCTCTAAATCTTATAACATGGAACTCTACTTACTATGCGATATTATCCACTACTTCCCAGCCCTGTTGTTCCCTTTTTCCCCAAATTATGGATTTCAGACCTTATCAACTGATATCCGCTATCCGGATTTGGTATCCTGAGAGTGTAATTTGATTCTATCTGTGCGAAATATATATCTAGACAACAGGTTTTAGACTCCTTCAGTGTTTTCTGTCCCTACAGATACCAAAGACCCGGATATTGAAGCAACCTGTTCTACTTCCCAACAGAGTTAAATTACATACAATAATATTATTGATACAACCAATTTAGGGTATTCACAAGACCTGGAAGCTTATGCAGATCTAAATTATGCAGCAGTGGTGAATGACATTTGCTTAATAAAGGCTTCTATATGGCTAACTGTATCAGTGAGGGGGACACAGATATTATATTGTGCTCAATTCTGCCCCCTCCTGGCCCTTGCCTCTTAACAATTTTAGCCGTAGAGGTAAGAAAACTGTATCAAACTGTCCCGGCTGACTGTACCGTCCCTTTGTTCAAAGGCCCTATCTCGTGTGGACAAAGAGAGACACAGATCCAATGTCCTCCTATTAAGGGCTACGGTTCTTCCTGTGACAACCTCCAACAGCTGTGTAAGAGTTCTCACGGAGGAGGGAATTTATCCTGATGGAAGGAAGAACAGCAGAAAAAGAAAAAAAGTACATTGGAACTCTGGAGACTGCTGAACTTCAATCTGTATCCCAGCACTGTGGTGATTTGCAGTCCCAATTATAATCCCAGATGCACGTTATGCCGCTCAGTTTCCCATACTATAGCGTATAATAGTCGCTGTTCACTTTTTCTTAATAAGTATGTTTTTATATGCAGCGTTTCCAACAGCGTGGGATTTTGTACCTAGAGCTGTGGATCTTTTGAATAGCAGTTCCCTTCTGTACCCTTGCTGCCCCGCTACTAAACAGGCCCGTAGACCATCACTCAGTTTCACAGGGTCAACCGTCCTCACACCCCTTCCCAAGCACTGTGGAATTTAACAGAGTTCACCTTTCCCACAGGCGCACAGACCAGCACATTATAAAGCAGGTGTATATGAAAGTTTATACTTGCGTAACCTGATCTTTGTCTGCCGTCCTGCTCTTTTTTATGCGCTGGTGTTGCCGCTATCCCGCCGCTTGCCGGCTCCAGCCGAGACACCTCCCGTCTGTTACCCGGACCGGCCGGATAGTTGTTGCCACTTGCCGCCCTCAATCCGTGCTGTAGTGTCCTGAAAGGATGCTCACAGTACTTGTTGGGGGTGTAGGGCTGATCCTCTGCTGCTTTTCTCAGCAGTGCTTTTTTTTTTTTCGAAATGATGTTGTGCTGGTGGCCGATACCAGGCGGCCCAGTTTGGTCTTGCGGACTTCCGTGTCACAGTTGTTTGCGTCTCCCCAGGCAGGGTACCTCTCCGGCAATAGGAGCTTTGTGGCGGGGCTGGTTTGAATTCGGCTCTCTCTCACAGAGCGATGGCGTGCACGTCTGCTACACGCCCCTCCCACCGGAAGTCCAACCCAGACACATTAAATTTTAATGATCAATGTACACTTAATGAGTTAGTTGTTCTTATGGATAATAGTGAAGAGGCGGGTTTATGTCCCTACAACAAATGTCCACCTTTAAAAACAAATAGTAAAAGTAATTTTTACCCTGTACATGCACAAGGTAGGAACATAGAAGTGTTCCAAAGATCTATTGAACACAAACTTATAGCCTTAGCTGAAAAAACAAAAAACTGCGACACTTCAAAATGAACACATAACAATTTAAGTGGGGATCATTTTAGGGCTCTCAAATCACTTAAAGACAACACTAATATAGTCATAAAAGCGTCTGATAAGGGCGGCTATGTTGTCGTCATGGACAGAGAGTATTATATTTTTTAATCTAAACGCCAACAGTGATGTGTATGAGAAATTGGACCATAATCCTACTAAAAAGTTCAAACAAAAATTGGAGAAAATATTGCAGTTAGGTGAACAAATTGGTCTTATTGAGACTAGCAAAAGGGGTCAATTGGTTCCACATGACCCATTTGTTCCTATTTTTTATTTTTTGCGTAAACTGCATAAAGATATTGCACATCCCCCGGGTAGGCCTATTCTCCCTGGGGTGGGCTCTCTCCTTGAGCCCACCTCAGAATTATTAGATGCCTTTTTACAACCCCTTGTGGGACAGCTGACTAGTTATATTAGGGACTCTACGCAAGTTCTACAGGCCTTACTGGATATACAGTGGAAGTCTACTTATAGATTGGTCACTGTGGATGTTGCTTCATTGTACACCTCCATTCCACACCACATAGGTGTAGAAACAATTTCAAAAATTTGGATCATATGTCTAGTTACTTCGAGGAAGTGAAACATTTTATTATGTTCACTCTGGAGTTTCTGTTAACACACAATTATTTTCTTTTTGAGGGGTCTTACTATCTGCAGAGACGTGGAACAGCTATGGGGGCGAAGTTTGCGCCCTCATACACCAATCTCTACATGGGATGGTGGGAGCTGCTCCACATCTATGCAGATAGTAACCCCTGCAAGGATCATATTATTTACTTTGGTCGCTATATTGATGACTTTTTGTTTGTGTGGGATGGAGGTGTACAATCAGTAGAATCTTTTTTTGAATATCTAAATCACAATTAATTCAATTTGGGTTTTGTTGGTTGTCAGGATGCATGTGAGATAGTTTTTTTGGACATTAAATTATCCATTAAGGATCAGGAAATAGTGACTGATCTATATAGGAAACCAACAAGTGACAATACTATATTAAACTGTAGATCCTGTCATCCAAGACATACCCTAAATGCAATTCCTAAAAGCCAATTCATTAGGACCAAGCGGATTTGCTCCAGTGATATGTTATATCAGGAACAGAGTCAGGAACAACATAAAAGACTTGTAAATAGGGGTTACAGTAATAAACTTCTGAGTGAGGTAAAAAGTAAAGTGGATGAGATTCCACGTGAATCATTACTTACTTACAAAAATAAAACTAAGAAAAATGTCAGTAAAGACAAGATAAAGGATAGTATTATTTTCAGTACTTCATATAGTTTGGAATATAAACAAATCTGTGACATTGTTCTTGAAAGTTTACCAATCTTGCAAACTGACACAGTGTTAGAACAAGTTATCAAAAAAGGTGTCAAATGTGTATCTAGAAAAGCTAAAAGCATACAAAACTATGTTGCACCTTCCTATCTACCTGAAATTAGAACTAGTACATGGTTGAGGAATAAAGTTGGTTTCTTTAAATGCAGAATCACACGCTGCAAAACATGTGACTTTGTGGTTGAGGGGGAGTTTTTTACTTCCCACTCCACCGGTAAGGAATCTAAAATTAGATACAACCTCACATGTAATTTGACGCATGTAGTTTACTTAATGACATGCAAAAGTTGTAAAATTCAATATTTGGGTAGAACTAAAAGAAGATTGAGGGATCGTGCTCTAGAGCATATCAGAGACATTGATGATCCTGATGTTTTTACATCAGTATCCTCTCACTTTAAATTTGAACATTTTGGGGACTCCTCTCTGGCCTCTTTTCAGGCCATTGATCATGTCCCATTTTCCAAGCAAGGGGGCAATAGAAAATATGCCCTGAGCAAAAAAGAAGTTAAATGGATTTTCTATATGAATACCAGAACTCCGTTTGGTCTCAATATTGAGGCTGACGTTAATCTGTTTGTATAACATGCAATCACATATTTGATTGGAAATGCATATAGAGAATCCTTAGTAACTATTCAATTATTAGTTTATTTAGCTACCTTCAGTAGTATTGGTTAAATTTATATATACACTAATATTGTAAATATTGAAACATGCTTTTTCCAAACTTTATGTATAATTATGTATACTATCATTATCATGAATTAGTTGGTTTCCTTCCATTATAAATTGTCGATCTGAAAAGGGAGGTAAGAGATGAATCTCTACGACCGATAACAGAGAACCTATGAAATAGATCCCGTAGAAGGAGACCATTGAATTCAAATAGGCAATACTCTCTTCACATCCCTCTGACATTCACTGCACACTGAGAGGAAAACCGGGCTCCAACCTGCTGCGAAGCGCATATCAACGTAGAATCTAGCACAAACTTACTTCACCACCTCCACGGGAGGCAATGTTTGTAAAACTGATTTGTGGGTGTGGTGAGGGGTGTATTTATAGGCATTTTGAGGTTTGGGAAACTTTACCCCTCCTGGTAGGAATGTATATCCCATACCTCACTAGCTCATGGACTCTTGCTAATTACATGAAAGAAAAGCATGCTGCTCTAACTATAAATTTATGCATAATATTTTTGATGTATGCTGTTATGTATTTTTCCACAATTTTGTATGTAGCATTCTTAAAAGAATCAGTCCTAGGAGAGTAATAAGGAACATTGTTTTATTCCTCACCTTGGGTCTCTGGTGTACATAGCACACTGTAGGGTTAATAATAATCAACAGGTGTTTTTCCTAATTGAAAGCTTTCCCTTTATATGTGCTGTGTGGCAGAATTGCAACCTATGCAGTGAACAAGTGTGGTAGACCTGCACGAAACGCGTATGCACTTATCTGCTTCTTTGTCCGTTCAGGGCTTCTGAATGGCATTCTGGTTTTATCTGGTGTAATTTGTTTTTAAGAGCACTGTATATTATATTTCTTTGGCACCGTCCTAATAAAGATCAGAGCTGTTTTACATCACCTTGGATCAGTGGATTTATTCAGCAGTTAGTTACGAGTATAGTCTATATCATAGGAGATAGAGACTGAAAGAATGCACCTTAGTAGCACTTCAGTTCCTTGTGAAAATATTAATAATGGTATGAAACTTAAACAGCCATTGTGAGCCAAAGGTTTGAAAGAAAATTAAAACATAACTTTTATTAAATCAACATTAAATTAAAACAATTGTGGTCGTTTAAGTGTGTGTACTTTAAAAACACATAGCAACTTTACTAAATATAAAGAAGTTGCACTGAATATCAAGTGGATAGATTGCCTCTATTGTAAAATATTCTGGATTATCTAAATAGTAAATATAAGTCTACCCCATGAATAATTAGCTGGTGTTCTGGGGTATTCTACACCGCTGTATATTTCAAAATTCTGTCATGCAGACATTCACGTATATAGTTAATCAACCGTATTTGAAAAGTAAATAGCAAAGTACTATCAGTAAGGGTCACTTTAGTAACTGGTATACTTGAGTAGTTTTGTTTTTTTCACTTTATGGATCTATAAATCTCTATATAAGTATTGTTAACTCCTTCAGGTAAATTACTGAGTTCCTGATAGTTGTAAGTTCATAATAAGGTTTTAACTCAACCTTGATATATTATCCCTTGTGTTGCAGTAGATTATAATATGGGTATATATACACAATATAATTTTTTGAATATCAGCAGTGACTTGAATATCTTTGATATACAATATAACTTTTTTGAATATCAGAAGTGACTTGAATATCTTTGATACATACTGTGTAATTAATCAGTTTTTGCAACGGGGTTTTATTTTTAATATCTTGGTTTAGAGTCTGGCATGTGTTGGTGCTTTAGTGTACAAACTTTAGTGGTATATACTTAGTGACGAACAGTATATCTCACTTTGTATATTATCAACTGTTTTAGTCACTTGGCAGCCTTGGCCTATTTTGCTTTTATAATATAATACATAAGAGACGGTATTCTAAATATTTACAAAAGTTTCTTTGAGTGATATGTTCTATGCAGCCTACTTAGTTTGTGTATCGATAGCTTATCGCTGATAGTTACAGTATACGTATAAGTAACCAGTTATAAGTTCTGGCTGTTATAGCTTAAAGGTGTTCACACGGTATTGATCTTTACTTTATTCTAAAGTGGCTGTCTTTTGATTTCTTTTAAAGTTAGCTATTGCAATTTTCTACCGTCTAGAATGCTTGAAGTTATCTTATGGCACTGTAATTGCTAGTACCCGGCTTTTGTACACTTATACTATCAACAAATGATTGCTGCGGTATAAGTTGGAGCAGCCCAAATATGTGGCTAACAGTTATAATAGTGATCCTTAATTGGCTTTTTAAAGTTGTCACTAGCTAACCGCTATAGTTATACGGTATTATTATATAGTTTTTTACAATCTATATCCGTGCGATTGATTTCGCAAGTTGGCCGTTATAACTGTTGTTCTATTACCCTGTAGATAGCTTTTAACGATTGCCACTAGCGGTTTTCAAATAACCCCCAAGTTATTAGTACTGATTTAAGCCAAATGCCACTATAATAAAGCGTTACTTTTTAAAGTTAACTATGCCATTTAAAAAAGAAAAACAACAGGGTATTGTCAGATACCCATCCCTAACATGTTTCGCCGATAGCGTTTCGGCTTTTTCAAAGCCGAAAACGCCGAAACGCTATCGGCGAAACATGTTAGGGATGGGTATCTGAGTTCTCTGTGTATACTGATGACGTCATTGGGCTGAGACGTCCCTCTTGACTCCTGTGGATAAGAATGGTCGGCATGTGCATCTGCTGAAGACCCGCTACAGCTAAGCAGAAGAGGCCTCACTTTTGCGGGGGGGGGGGGGGGGGGGGGTAAGCACCGCTTCTCATTGTATTACACCTGACTCAAACCCAATAGAAAATCTCTGGTGGGATTTGAAGAAGGTGGTTACAGCACATAAACCCAAGAATATTACTGAACTGGAGGCCATTGCTCATGAGGAATGTGCTAAGATTCCACAGGAACGCTGCCAAAAGCTGGTATTTGGCTATGCATCTTATTTGCAGCATCTCATAACAGCAAAAGGGTGCTCTATTATGTACTAAAGATGCTTCCCATGAAGGGGTTAAATAATTTTGAGAATACAGAATTCATTAAAAGTTGCATTTTCAGTTGAATTTTTCGAAACCACTTAAAGCATTCATTGTGTTGAGCTATTTCAATTACTTTTATTTGATTTGTTCATTGCAAAATAAGAAAAGTTTATACATTTTGACAATAAACCTGATTTGCAATGGGGGTTGAATAATTTTGATTACAACTGTGTATATACAGTTGTATGCAAAAGGTTAGGCACCCCTGACAATTTCCATGATTTTCATTTATAAATAATTGGGTGTTTGGATCAGCAATTTTATTTTGATGCATATTGCACATTTTCTGTTAATCCAATAAACCTCATTTCACTACTGAAATATTACTGTGAAATCAAAATGAAATTGCTGATCCAAACAACCAATTATTTATAAATGAAAATCATGGAATTGTCAGGGGTGCCTAAACTTTTGCATACATCTGTTTATGTATAAATATATTATATAAACCTATGTTTTAACAAAACTCCATCAGAAGAAAAGGAAATTATCTGGTAAGCACAATTTATGCTTTCCTTCGTAATACGAGTTGAGTCCACGGCTTCATTCCTTACTTGTGGGAAACATATACCCAAGCTCTAGAGGACACTGAATGAAACGGGAGGGTAAAAAAGGAGAGGTGGACCCTCATCTGAGGGCACCACAGTCTGCAAAACCTTCCTCCCAAAAGATGCTTCAGCCGAAGCAAAAATGTCAAACTTGTAAAATTTTGAAAAGGTATGTAAGAGGACCAGGTAGCTGCCTTACAAATCTGCTCCATAGAGGCCTCATTCTTGAAGGCCCAAGAGGAAGCCACAGCCCTAGTTGAATAAGCCTTAATCCTCTGAGGAGGCTTATGTCCAGCTGTTTCATATGCTAAGCTAATAATGCTCCTCAACCAAAAAGATAAGGAAGTGAATGAGGCTTTCTGCCCCTTACGCTTCCCAGAATAGACAACAAACAAAGAAGAATTCTTAAAGATAAATGATAGATCCAGACTTCAAGTAAACGAAAGTTCATTTATTGTATGAGATTCAACATATAGACATGTGCAAAAACAGCTTGGTCTTACGTGTTTCGGCTGAGAATCGTGCCATAATCATAGACCATAATTACAAAACCTTCACCTGCGGTATAAATACCCAGGTAATTACACACTCCCACCTGACTTTTTCTAAACTATCCTCTCCCAGACTATATAAACCTTGACAACACATTTTTCTAAGCTTGATTATATACAGTATATTCAAACTTGAACCACTTTAAATCAGAAATAATAGTTTTCGTTATGCATTGCTCATTCTTTGTTCTTTTCTAGAGCAAAAAAAGGTGTTTTACAAATTTTAGCAAAATTGCTTAATTGCGCTGATCCCCAATACGGCTATGATTGTTTTTGCAGCTAAACCACATGTATTCTTGGGATCACTCTTAGTTACAACTTATACAATCTAAAATAAATTATAAATCATATTATGTGTCATAAACTTTGTATCACTTAGTTGCCTTCAACGTTTTACAGATGTTTACTGCTTTTAAACTTAGAACGGAGCTCCTAATGCAAGTGTGTTAGATATTACATGTCAAGCAATATTAATAACTAACAAAGGCCTAGATTTAGAGTTTGGCGTTAGCCGTGAAAACCAGCGTTAGAGGCTCCTAACGCTGGTTTTAGGCCACCTCCGGTATTTGGAGTCACTCAAAAAAGGGTCTAACGCTCACTTTTCAGCCGCGACTTTTCCATACCGCAGATCCCCTTACGTCAATTGCGTATCCTATCTTTTCAATGGGATCTTTCTAACTCCAGTATTTAGAGTCGTGTCTGAAGTGAGCGTTAGAAATCTAACGACAAAACTCCAGCCGCAGGAAAAAAGTCAGTAGTTAAGAGCTTTCTGGGCCAACGCTGGTTTATAAAGCTCTTATCTACTGTACTCTAAAGTACACTAACACCCATAAACTACCTATGTACCACTAAACCAAGGTCCCCCCACATCGCCGCCACTCCATTAATTTTTTTTAACCCTTAATCTGCCGACCGCCACCTACGTTATCCTTATGTACCCCTAATCTGCTGCCCCCAACACCGCCGACCCCTATATTATATTTATTAACCCCTAATCTGCCCCCCACAACGTCGCCGCCAGCTACCTACACCTATTAACCCCTAATCTGCCGACCGCAAAGCGCCGCCACCTACGTTATCCTTATGTACCCCTAATCTGCTGCCCCTAACACCGCCGACCCCTGTATTATATTTATTAACCCCTAACCTGCCCCCCACAACGTTGCCGCCAGCTACCTACACCTATTAACCCCTAATCTGCCGACCGGACCGCACCGCTATTATTATAAAGTTATTAACCCCTAATCCGCCTCACTAACCCTATAATAAATAGTATTAACCCCTAATCTGCCTTCCCTAACATCGCCGACACCTAACTTCAAACATTAACCCCTAATCTGCCCACTGGAGCTCACCGCTATTCGAATAAATGTATTAACCCCTAAAGCTAAGTCTAACACTAACACTAACACCCCCCTAAATTAAATATAATTTAAATCTAACGAAATAAATTAACTCTTATTAAATAAATTATTCCTATTTAAAGCTAAATACTTACCTGTAAAATAAATCCTAATATAGCTACAATATAAATTATAATTATATTATAGCTATTTTAGGATTTATATTTATTTTACAGGTAACTTTGTATTTATTTTAACCAGGTACAATAGCTATTAAATAGTTAAGAACTATTTAATAGCTAAAATAGTTAAAATAATTACAAAATTACCTGTAAAATAAATCCTAACCTAAGTTACAATTAAACCTAACACTACACTATCAATAAATTAATTAAATAAACTACCTACAATTAACCTAACACTACACTATCAATAAATATAATTAAATACAATACCTACAAATAAATACAATTAAATAAACTAGCTAAAGTACAAAAAATAAAAAAGAACTAAGTTACAAAAAATAAAAAAATATTTACAAACATAAGAAAAATATTACAACAATTTTAAACTAATTACACCTACTCTAAGCCCCCTAATAAAATAACAAAGCCCCCCCCTATTCTAAATTACTAAAGTTCAAAGCTCTTTTACCTTACCAGCCCTGAACAGGGCCCTTTGCGGGGCATGCCCCAAGAAGTTCAGCTCTTTTGCCTGTAAAAAAAAAATACAATACCCCCCCCCCCAACATTACAACCCACCACCCACATACCCCTAATCTAACCCAAACCCCCCTTAAATAAACCTAACACTAAGCCCCTGAAGATCTTCCTACCTTGTCTTCACCTCACCGGGTTCACCGATCTGTCCAGAAGAGCTCCTCCGATGTCCTGATCCAAGCCCAAGCGGGGGGCTGAAGAGGTCCATGATCCGGCTGCAGTCTTCATCCAAGCGGGGCAGAAGAGGTCTTCCATCCGATTGAAGTCTTCATCCAAGCAGCATCCATCCGGAGCGGAGCGGCAGCATCCTGAAGACCTCCGACGCGGAACATCCATCCTGGCCGACGACTGAACGACGAATGACGGTTCCTTTAAATAACGTCATCCAAGATGGCGTCCCTCGAATTCCGATTGGCTGATAGGATTCTATCAGTCAATCGGAATTAAGGTAGGAATTTTCTGATTGGCTGATGGAATCAGCCAATCAGAATCAAGTTCAATCCGATTGGCTGATCCGATCAGCCAATCAGATTGAGCTCGCATTCTATTGGCTGATCGGAACAGCCAATAGAATGCGAGCTCAATCTGATTGGCTGATCGGATCAGCCAATCGGATTGAACTTGATTCTGATTGGCTGATTCCATCAGCCAATCAGAATATTCCTACCTTAATTCCGATTGGCTGATAGAATCCAATCAGCCAATCGGAATTCAAGGGACGCCATCTTGGATGACGTCATTTAAAGGAACCGTCATTCGTCGTTCAGTCGTCGGCCAGGATGGATGTTCCGCGTCGGAGGTCTTCAGGATGCTGCCGCTCCGCTCTGGATGGATGCCGCTTGGATGAAGACTTCAATCGGATGGAAGACCTCTTTGCCCCGCTTGAATGAAGACTTCAGCCGGATAATGGACCTCTTCAGCCCCCCGCTTGGGCTTGGATCAGGACATCGGAGGAGCTCTTCTGGACAGATCGGTGAACCCGGTGAGGTGAAGACAAGGTAGGAAGATCTTCAGGGGCTTAGTGTTAGGTTTATTTAAGGGGGGTTTGGGTTAGATTAGGGGTATGTGGGTGGTGGGTTGTAATGTTGGGGGGCTTGGGTATTGTATGTTTTTTTTTACAGGCAAAAGAGCTGAATTTCTTGGGGCATGCCCCGCAAAGGGCCCTGTTCAGAGCTGGTAAGGTAAAAGAGCTTTGAACTTTAGTAATTTAGAATAGGGTAGGGCATTTTTTTATTTTGGGGGGCTTTGTTATTTTATTAGGGGGCTTAGAGTAGGTGTAATTAGTTTAAAATTGTTGTAATATTTTTCTTATGTTTGTAAATATTTTTTTATTTTTTGTAACTTAGTTCTTTTTTATTTTTTGTACTTTAGCTAGTTTATTTAATTGTATTTATTTGTAGGAATTGTATTTAATTAATTTATTGATAGTGTAGTGTTAGGTTAATTGTAGGTAATTGTAGGTAGTTTATTTAATTAATTTATTGATAGTGTAGTGTTAGGTTTAATTGTAACTTAGGTTAGGATTTATTTTACAGGTAATTTTGTAATTATTTTAACTATTTTAGCTATTAAATAGTTCTTAACTATTTAATAGCTATTGTACCTGGTTAAAATAAATACAAAGTTACCTGTAAAATAAATATAAATCCTAAAATAGCTACAATATTATTATAATTTATATTGTAGCTATATTAGGATTTATTTTACAGGTAAGTATTTAGCTTTAAATAGGAATCATTTATTTAATAAGAGTTAATTTATTTCGTTAGATTTAAATTATATTTAACTTAGGGGGGTGTTAGTGTTAGGGTTAGACTTAGCTTTAGGGGTTAATACATTTATTAGAATAGCGGTGAGCTCCAGTGGGCAGATTAGGGGTTGATGTTTGAAGTTAGGTGTCGGCGATGTTAGGGAGGGCTGATTAGGGGTTAATACTATTTATTATAGGGTTAGTGAGGCAGATTAGGGGTTAATAACTTTATAATAATAGTGGTGCGGTCCGGTCGGCAGATTAGGGGTTAATAAGTGTAGGCAGGTGGAGGCGACGTTGTGGGGGGCAGATTAGGGGTTAATAAATATAATATAGGGGTCGGCGATGTTAGGGCAGCATATTAGGGGTACATAGGGATAATGTAAGTAGCAGCGGTTTACGGAGCGGCAGATTAGGGGTTAATAATAATATGCAGGGGTCAGCGATAGCGGGGGCGGCAGAATAGGGGTTAATAAGTGTAAGGTTAGGGGTGTTTAGACTCGGGGTACATGTTAGAGTGTTAGATGCAGACGTAGGAAGTGTTTCCCCATAGCAAACAATGGGGCTGCGTTAGGAGCTGAACGCGGCTTTTTTGCAGGTGTTAGGTTTTTTTTCAGCTCAAACAGCTCCATTGTTTCCTATGGGGGAATCGTGCACGAGCACGTTTTTGAGGCTGGCCGCTTGCGTAAGCAACTCTGGTATCGAGAGTTGAAGCTGCGTTAAATATGCTCTACGCTCCTTTTTTGGAGCCTAACGCAGCCTTTATGTGGACTCTCAATACCAGAGTTATTTTTATGGTGCGGCCAGAAAAAAGCCGGCGTTAGCTACGCGGGTCCTTACCGACAAAACTCTAAATCTAGCCGAAAGTTAGCAAAAAGTAATAACAGAGATTAAAGTATTCAATAGTGTAGTTCCCATCTGTTTATGTTATTTTAAGTCTTACATTTTTATTCATATTCATAATTCAAACCGCAAAACGGGATTTCCATCTATATAAATTAGAGAGCCAAACAATTACTCTACATTGTTATACACTATAAAAAATGTGCAAATTAATAAATATAGAAAAGATTGTAGACTAAGAATTATAGACACACAAAATAAATATATATATATATATATATATATATATATATATGTATCACATACAGACTTTCACTCGCTCCAAACCACAGACGATAGGAATATAGACAATTTGGACCTAGAAGAGTTATTTAACAAGGACTCTGATAATGTAAAATGAACAGATTTATTTCAAACTATGAAGAGACTTAAAACCAGAGAACAAAGGTTACGTCTAGACAACTGGCTTTTTGATAAATATATAAAAAGAGGGATGGTGCCAAGAGGCTTGAGGCTACAGAAGTTCCCTACTTTTGAAGTGGACAATAAAGAATTTATAATAGAATGGAATAACATACTTACGGACTGTGCTTTACGTTTAATGGGAATTTTAATCGAATATAAAATGGAACAACTAGCTAAGCTTAAAGAAGAAATTGTTAAGACACAATCTGAAATGAATAAATTTAAGGAAGTTTCTGAATATGCTACCTATGACACCTTGCTCCAAGAGGCAGTCGAAGAAGCTAGACATTTAGTTATAAATATTAAAGATTCCAAATTTTTAAGGGACAGAAAAGACTATGCCAATGACAAAGTCTACCTATGGGTTAAAAAGTCTAGAAGGCCCTTTAGGAGAGTTCAGCAATATAGAACAGTCAGAGGACGAGGGTTCTGCATCAGGGACTGATTTTGTAACATCAGATGAATTTTCACAATCTGAAATACAAGAGGAAGCTAGTCAAATAAGATTAAGCGATCCACCAAAAGAACCAAGACAAAAAGAAATAGAGCTAGGAGCCAGGCCAAAAATTCCAGCCATAAATAATAAAAATGAAAAGTCAAATCACCAATCAGAGCAACAGGTTTTTCAGATAGGCAAGGATGCAACCAAAGGTGGAGGTTAGAAAAAAGATATGAAGAGTCAAAAACCAAAAAAGCAGGTATCAGCTAAAACAAGCGAATTTAAAGGAGAAGTAGCTTTAGAAGGAGCAGTTCTTAATCTGTCATCGTACCCCCTAAATGCTACAGAAATAAAAGTACTTAACTATGGATTAGGGTTCTGTCCAAGCAACAATTTTAATTTGTTTCAAACCATCCTGGATGTGATCAAAATCATAAGATCATTAACACTCAAAAAATATTTTAATGCAAAAGAAATAACATCAGATGATATCAATACAGACGCACAAAACGAAATAGCTATGAATCCAGACTGAGATAGAAACAGAATCGAGTGGAATTAGTAGTAACATTGTAAAAATACAGAAGTCTAGATTTTATCGTACCAAAGCTATAGGCAAACAACTTGAACTGTTTAAAAAAAGAGTAATGGAAGACTTAATTACCCTTAAAAACCAGGAAAAAATCAGAACATTCCAAACCCAATCTCACAAAAAAAGAAAGAGAGGCAATGAAAGCACTTGAGGGAAATGACACTATTGTCATAAAGAGATCAGATAAAAAGCAATAGTATTGTGGTTTGTGACAAAGTTTGGTATATCAGAGAATCTTTAAAACAATTAAATGATCAGGATGTGTATATTAAATTAACTATGAATCCGACTGTATGCATCCAGAAAAAATGACTGTCCATTTTGGACGAAGGGCTGGAAAATGGACACATAGATAGAACTACATTTGAATGCCTCTATGTGGAATATCCCAAAATACCCATTTTTATCAGCTGCCCAAGACGCATAAGGGTCTTACCGATATAAAAGGAAGACCTATTGTATCCAGTCTAGGATCAGTACTTGAACCTTTATCTAACTGGGTGGATGAGATTTTACAGCCCCTAGTACAAAATCTGGACAGTCACCTTAAGGATACTAAACACGTCCTTAATTTCTTTGAAAATTTTGAATGGAGAGACATTCAGCTGGCTCACAGTGGATGTAGTCTCTTTATATTCTACAATCCCTCATGACTTAGGCCTTAGAGCCATTGCTTACTTTTTGGATTTAGAAGACAAAGTTGATACAGATTTTAAAATATATGTTTTGGACATCATAAAATTCCTCCTTGAGCACAGCTATTTGATGTTTGAGGGGGAATTTCATCTGCAAAAACAAGGTACAGCTATGGGGGCACATTTTGCGCCCTCATATGCTAACCTCTTTATGGGGTGGCTCGAAAGATGTTTGATCACTAATGATGATAACCCATTTAGGAAGCCTATATTCCTTTATAAAACATTTATAGACAACCTAATCATAGTGTGGGAAGGAAACAGAAGGAACAGATTTGTTTGTCTCCTTTCTAAACAAAAATAAAATGGGTATGAAATTTACCTCAGAATGGAATAAAAACCAGATAAATTATCTGGATCTAGTTCTAAGTGCAGATACAATAACCAATAGGGTCAGAACAGACCTATACAGGAAGCCAATTACAGGTAATGCATGCTACGTGCTACCAGTAACCATCCCAAGCATGTAGTAAGGGGCATTATCAAAGGACAAATGATGCGAACAAAAAGAAACTGCTCACAAAAAGAAGGATATGTTAAAGCTAAAATGAACTAACGGAAAGGATGGTTGAAAGAGTATATATTTTAAACAAGATTAACAGTATAAGTAAACAAGTTGATGCTATAGAGAGAAGGGAACTTTTAATACAAAGTAAATGTAAAGATGATATTAAGGACTCTAGACCTATGTTTATTACTCAATATTCTAACCAATACACTACGATCTGTGGTATAATCAAAAAGTACTTGCCTATGATGTATGGGGAGGAGGCCCTTAAAACAACAATAGAACAGGGCTGTAAGTTTGTATAGAAGATAATTAAAACAATTGGCAACATTCTATCACCTAGTGAATTAAAAAAGAAAGATAAAGAACAAGGAAGTGCTTGGTTACAAACAAATAGCACCTATAGGTGTGGTAATAGAAGGTGTAGAGCCTGTGGATTTATAAAAAAGTGACAAAAAAGTTTAAGTCCTTTATTACAGGTGATGAGTTTGATGTAAAAGGGTGCATAAAATGCTCCACCGAATATGTGGTATATTTGATAGAATGCAAAGAGCATAAAAAGCTATATATAGGAATGACCACTAGAGACGTGAGAACACGAATACGAGAGCATCTGACATCTATCAAAAAAAATGTACCCTGTTCAGCCCTAGCTAAACACTTTATCGAGGAACACGATCAAGATCTGAAATTCTTTAGGTGGAGTGCCATAGAGCTTATTAGAAAGCTACACAGAGGAGGAGATAGGCTGAACCTCCTAAAAAAACAAGAGGCCTATTGGATTTTTAAGTATACAAGTGCCTCAGAGGTTTTAATTCTGAACATGATATTATAAACTGTTAGTTCTAGGAAGATGTTGAAAGAAAAAATTGTCGACACATTTTATGACTATTTATGAAGACCATTTTTTGGTCTATATATTTTTTTTATGTGTCTATAATTCTTTGTCTACGATCTTTTCTTTATTTATTCATTTACACATTTTTCACAGTGTAAAACAATGTAATTGTTTGGCTATCTAATTTAATTATGAATATGAATAAAAGTGTAAGAATTAATATAACAAGAACAGATGGGAACTACACTATTGAATACTTTTATCTCTGTTATTTCTTTTTGCTAACTTCGTTAGTTATTAATATTGTTTGACATGTAATATCTAACACACTTGCATTAGGAGCTCTGTTCTAAGTTTAAAAGCAGTAAACATCTGTAAAACTTTTAAGGCAACTGATACAAAGTTTATGACACATAATATGATTTATATTTGATAGTGATGTCGCAAACCTAAAAATTTGGGTTCGCGAACAGCGAACGCGAACTTCCCCAAAACTTTGCGAACGGGCGAACCGCCATAGACTTCAATGGGCAGGCGAATTTTAAAACCCACAGGGACACTTTCTGGCCACAATAGTGATGGAAAAGTTATTTCAAGGGGACTAACACCTGGACTGTGGCATGTCGGAGGGGGATCCATGGCAAAACTCCCATGGAAAATTACATAGTTGATGCAGAGTCTGGTTTTAAGCCATAAAGGGCAAAAATCACCTAACATTCCTAAATTGTTTGGAATAACGTGCTTTAAAACATCAGGTATGATGTTGTATTGATCAGGTAGTGTAAGGGTTACATCCGCTTCACAGTGACAGACCAAACTCCCGCAGCGTGTACAAAATCATCATCATCACACTGTACGTCCATGTGTGTAATGCTGCCTTACTGAGACATATCCCTGTTATCTACATCCTCTGGCAATAATGGTTGCGCATCACTCATTTCTTCCAACTGATGTGTAAATAACTCCTCTGACAGATCAAGTGAAACGGCTGTGGTGCTAGTGTTGGTGGTGGCGGCAGGCGGGCGAGTGGTAACTTGAGAGGTGCCCGAAGCTAAGCTGGAGGAGGATGGTGCGTCAAGGTTCCGAGCGGAAGCTGTAGAAGATTGGGTGTCCTGTGTTAGCCAGTCAACTATGTCCTCAGAAATGTTCGAGTTCGGGGTACGTGGCCTCTGAACACTAGGCATTATTCTAGGGCCAAAGGGAATCACAGCACCACGAACACAACGGCCCCTGCGGGGTGGCCTGCCTCTACCTGTCATTTTTTTTTTAGTTGGTGGTATTATGCGTGCAAGCTACTGTGACAACAGATATGAGTAGCACTGTGCACTGGCAGAAGTTGGCAGAGTAGACGCTGTAGGCCTGACACACACGCTTGCAGACAACTAACTGCTATTCAATCTATTACAGTCAAAATTGTATTTTTTTTTTTTAAATGTACACTACTGTTACACCAGATATGAGTTGCACTGGTGTGACACTGTGCCCTGGCAGGCAGTCACTGAAACGCACACGTGTGAAGGAAACTGACTGCTATTATTTAACACAGTCAAAAAAGTGTTGTTTTTTTTTTTAAATCTACACTACTGTTACACCAGATATGAGTTGCATTGGGGTGACACTGTGCCCTGGCAGGCAGGCACTGAAACGCACACGTGTGAAGGAAACTGACTGCTATTATTTAACACAGTCAAAAAAGTGTTTTTTTTTTTTTAAATCTACACTACTGTTACACCAGATATGAGTTGCACTGGGGTGACACTGTGCCCTGGCAGGCAGGCCCTGAAACGCACACGTGTTAAGGAAACTGACTGCTATTATTTAACACAGTCAAAAAAGTATTGTTTTTTTTAAATCTACACTACTGTTACACCAGATATGAGTTGCATTGGGGTGACACTGTGCCCTGGCAGGCAGGCACTGAAACGCACATGTGTGAAGGAAACTGACTGCTATTATTTAACACAGTCAAAAAAGTGTTGTTTTTTTCTTAAATCTACACTACTGTTACACCAGATATGAGTTGCACTGGGGTGACACTGTGCCCTGGCAGGCAGGCCCTGAAACGCACACGTGTGAAGGAAACTGACTGCAGATATGAGTGGTGGCACTGGGCAAGTGGGCACAGTATACGCTGTGAGCCTGACACACACCTGGCAGGCAGGCAACTGCAATTAGATTACACAGGAAAAAAAAAAAAAAGCAGACTGATGTTCTAGCCCTAAAAAGGGCTTTTTGGGGTGCTGTCCTTACAGCAGAGATCAGATGAGTCCTTCAGGACTGTAGTGGACACTGAATACACTAGCCTAGCTATCAATTTCCCTATTAAATCAGCAGCAGCTACACTGTCCCTCCTCTCACTAAGAATACAGCTTCCAAATGAATCTAAAATGGATGCTGTCCAGGAGGTGGGAGGGTCTGGGAGGGAGTGTCTGCTGCTGATTGGCTGTAATGTGTCTGCTGACTGTGAGGTAAAGTGTCAAAGTTTACTCAATGATGAAGAATAGGGGGCGGATCGAACATTGCATATGTTCGCCCGCTGCGGCGAACGCGAACATGCTATGTTCACCAGGAACTATTCGCCGGCGAACTATTCGCGACATCACTAATATTTGATTTATTTTAGATTGTATAAGTTGTAATCACAAGAATACATGTGGTTTAGCTGCAAAAACAATCATAGCTGTATAGTGGATCAGCGCAATTAAAGGGACACTGAACTCAAATTTTTTATTTTGTGATTAAGATAGAGCATGCAATTTTAAGCAACTTTCTAATTTACTCCTATTATCAAATGTTATTCATTCTCTTGGTATTTTTATTTGAAAAGCAAGAATGTAAGTTTAGATGCCGGCCCATTTTTTATGAACAACCTGGATTGTTCTTGCTGATTGGTGGATAAATTCATTCACCAATAAACAAGTGCAAGAAAAATTGATAATAGGAGTAAATTACAAAGTTGCTTAAAATTGCATGCTCTATCTGAAACACGAAAGAAAAAAAATTGGGTTCAGTATCCCTTTAAGCAATTTTGCTAAAATTTGTAAATCACCTTTTTTTGTTCTAGAAAAGAGGATAGGATGAGGAATGCATAAAGAAAACATAATTTATGCTTACCTGATAAATTCCTTTCTTCTGTAGTGTGATCAGTCCACGGGTCATCATTACTTCTGGGATATTACTCCTCCCCAACAGGAAGTGCAAGAGGATTCACCCAGCAGAGCTGCATATAGCTCCTCCCCTCTACGTCACTCCCAGTCATTCGACCAAGGACCAACGAGAAAGGAAAAGCCAAGGGTGAAGTGGTGACTGGAGTATAAATTAAAAAAAAATTTTCCTGCCTTAAAAACAGGGCGGGCCGTGGACTGATCACACTACAGAAGAAAGGAATTTATCAGGTAAGCATAAATTATGTTTTCTTCTGTTAAGTGTGATCAGTCCACGGGTCATCATTACTTCTGGGATACCAATACCAAAGCAAAAGTACACGGATGACGGGAGGGATAGGCAGGCTCTTTATACAGAAGGAACCACTGCCTGAAGAACCTTTCTCCCAAAAATAGCCTCCGATGAAGCAAAAGTGTCAAATTTGTAAAATTTGGAAAAAGTATGAAGCGAAGACCAAGTTGCAGCCTTGCAAATCTGTTCAACAGAGGCCTCATTCTTGAAGGCCCAAGTGGAAGCCACAGCTCTAGTAGAATGAGCTGTAATTCTTTCAGGAGGCTGCTGTCCAGCAGTCTCATAAGCTAAACGAATTATGCTACGAAGCCAAAAAGAAAGAGAGGTAGCGGAAGCTTTTTGACCTCTCCTCTGCCCAGAGTAAATGACAAACAGAGAAGACGTTTGTCGAAATTCCTTAGTTGCCTGTAAGTAAAATTTTAGAGCACGGACTACATCCAGGTTGTGCAGTAGACGTTCCTTCTTTGAAGAAGGATTTGGGCATAAAGAAGGAACAACAATCTCTTGATTGATATTCCTGTTAGTAACTACCTTAGGTAAGAACCCAGGTTTAGTACGCAGGACTACCTTATCCGAATGAAAAATCAAATAAGGAGAATCATAATGTAAGGCTGATAATTCAGAGACTCTTCGAGCCGAGGAAATAGCCATTAAAAATAGAACTTTCCAAGATAACAACTTTATATCAATGGAATGAAGGGGTTCAAACGGAACGCCCTGTAAAACATTAAGAACAAGGTTTAAACTCCATGGTGGAGCAACAGTTTTAAACACAGGCTTAATCCTGGCCAAAGCCTGACAAAAAGCCTGGACGTCAGGAACTTCTGACAGACGTTTGTGTAACAGAATGGACAGAGCTGAGATCTGTCCCTTTAATGAACTAGCAGATAAACCCTTTTCTAAACCTTCTTGTAGAAAAGACAATATCCTAGGAATCCTAACCTTACTCCAAGAGTAACCTTTGGATTCACACCAATATAGGTATTTACGCCATATCTTATGGTAAATCTTTCTGGTAACAGGTTTCCTAGCCTGTATTAAGGTATCAATAACTGACTCAGAAAACCCACGTCTTGATAAAATCAAGCGTTCAATTTCCAAGCAGTCAGCTTCAGAGAAGTTAGATTTTGATGTTTGAAGGGACCCTGTATCAGAAGGTCCTGTTTCAGAGGTAGAGACCAAGGTGGACATGATGACATGTCCACCAGGTCTGCATACCAAGTCCTGCGTGGCCACGCAGGTGCTATTAGAATCACTGATGCTCTCTCTTGTTTGATTCTGGCAATCAATCGAGGAAGCAACGGGAAGGGTGGAAACACGTAAGCCATCCTGAAGTCCCAAGGTGCTGTCAGAGCATCTATCAGGACTGCTCCTGGATCCCTGGATCTGGACCCGTAACGAGGAAGCTTGGCGTTCTGTCGAGACGCCATGAGATCTATCTCTGGTTTGCCCCAACGTCGAAGTATTTGGGCAAAGACCTCCGGATGAAGTTCCCACTCCCCCGGATGAAAAGTCTGACGACTTAAGAAATCCGCCTCCCAGTTCTCCACTCCCGGGATGTGGATTGCTGACAGGTGGCAAGAGTGAGACTCTGCCCAGCGAATTATCTTTGATACTTCCATCATAGCTAGGGAGCTTCTTGTCCCTCCCTGATGGTTGATGTAAGCTACAGTCGTGATGTTGTCCGACTGAAACCTGATGAACCCCCGAGTTGTCAACTGGGGCCAAGCCAGGAGGGCATTGAGAACTGCTCTCAATTCCAGAATGTTTATTGGCAGGAGACTCTCCTCCTGACTCCATTGTCCCTGAGCCTTCAGAGAATTCCAGACGGCACCCCAACCTAGAAGGCTGGCGTCTGTTGTTACAATTGTCCAGTCTGGTCTGCTGAATGGCATCCCCCTGGACAGATGTGGCCGAGAAAGCCACCATAGAAGAGAATTTCTGGTCTCTTGATCCAGATTCAGAGAAGGGGACAAGTCTGAGTAATCCCCATTCCACTGACTTAGCATGCACAGTTGCAGTGGTCTGAGGTGTAAGCGTGCAAAGGGTACTATGTCCATTGCCGCTACCATTAAGCTGATTACCTCCATGCATTGAGCCACTGACGGGTGTTGAATGGAATGAAGGGTGCGGCAAGCACTTTGAAGTCTTGTTAGCCTGTCCTCTGTCAGGTAAATCTTCATTTCTACAGAATCTATAAGAGTCCCCAGGAAGGGAACTCTTGTGAGTGGAACGAGTGAACTTTTCTTTTCGTTCACCTTCCATCCATGTGACCTTAGAAATGCCAGCACTAACTCTGTATGAGACTTGGCAGTTTGAAAGCTTGAAGCTTGTATCAGAATGTCGTCTAGGTATGGAGCTACTGAGATTCCCCGCGGTCTTAGTACCGCCAGAAGAGCACCCAGAACCTTTGTGAAGATTCTTGGAGCTGTAGCCAATCCGAATGGAAGAGCCACAAACTGGTAATGCCTGTCTAGGAAGGCAAACCTTAGGTACCGATAATGATCTTTGTGAATCGGTATGTGAAGGTAAGCATCTTTTAAATCTACAGTGGTCATGTACTGACCCTCTTGGATCATAGGTAAAATTGTCCGAATAGTCTCCATCTTGAACGATGGAACTCTTAGGAATTTGTTTAGGATCTTTAAGTCCAGGATTGGTCTGAAAGTTCCTTCTTTTTTGGGAACCACAAACAGATTTGAGTAAAACCCCTGTCCCTGTTCCGATCGTGGAACTGGATGGATTACTCCCATTAACAAGAGCTCTTGTACGCAGCGTAGAAACGCCTCTTTCTTTGTCTGGATTGTTGACAATCTTGACAGATGAAATCTCTCTCTTGGAGGAGAGTATTTGAAGTCCAGTAGGTATCCCTGAGATATTATCTCTAGCGCCCAGGGATCCTGAACATCTCTTGCCCAAGCCTGGGCGAAGAGAGAAAGTCTGCCCCCCACTAGATCCGATCCCGGATCGGGGGCCCTCAATTCATGCTGTTTTAGGGGCAGCAGCAGGTTTCCTAGTCTGCTTGCCCTTGTTCCAGGACTGGTTAGGTTTCCAGCCTTGTCTGTAGCGAGCAACAGCTCCTTCCTGTTTTGGTGCAGAGGAAGTTGATGCTGCTCCTGCTTTGAAATTACGAAAGGAACGAAAATTAGACTGTCTAGTCTTGGCTTTGTCCTGAGGCAGGGCATGGCCTTTACCTCCTGTAATGTCAGCGATAATCTCTTTCAACCCGGGCCCGAATAAGGTCTGCCCTTTGAAAGGTATATTAAGCAATTTAGACATAGAAGTAACATCAGCTGACCAGGATTTTAGCCACAGCGCCCTGCGTGCCTGAATGGCGAATCCTGAATTTTTCGCTGTAAGTTTAGTAAGATGTACTACGGCCTCCGAAATGAATGAATTAGCTAGTTTAAGGACTCTAAGCCTGTCCGTAATGTCGTCCAGAGTAGCTGAACCAATGTTCTCTTCCAGAGACTCAATCCAGAATGCCGCTGCAGCCGTGATCGGCGCAATGCATGCAAGGGGTTGCAATATAAAACCTTGTTGAACAAACATTTTCTTAAGGTAACCCTCTAACTTTTTATCCATTGGATCTGAAAAAGCACAGCTATCCTCCACCGGGATAGTGGTACGCTTAGCTAAGGTAGAAACTGCTCCCTCCACCTTAGGGACCGTTTGCCATAAGTCCCTTGTGGTGGCGTCTATTGGAAACATTTTTCTAAATATCGGAGGGGGTGAGAACGGCACACCGGGTCTATCCCACTCCTTAGTAACAATTTCAGTAAGTCTCTTAGGTATAGGAAAAACCTCAGTACTCGTCGGTACCGCAAAATATTTATCCAACCTACACATTTTCTCTGGTATTGCAACTGTGTTACAATCATTCAGAGCCGCTAACACCTCCCCTAGTAATACACGGAGGTTTTCCAGTTTAAATTTAAAATTTGAAATATCTGAATCCAGTCTGTTTGGATCAGAACCGTCACCCACAGAATGAAGTTCTCCGTCCTCATGTTCTGCCACCTGTGACGCAGTGTCTGACATGGCCCTAATATTATCAGCGCATTCTGTTCTCACCCCAGAGTGATCACGCTTACCTCTTAGTTCTGGTAATTTAGCCAAAACCTCAGTCATAACAGTAGCCATATCCTGTAATGTGATTTGTAATGGCCGCCCAGATGTACTCGGCGCTACAATATCACGCACCTCCCTCTGAGCGGGAGATGTAGGTACTGACACGTGAGGCGAGTTAGTCGGCATAACTCTCCCCTCGTTGTTTGGTGAAATTTGTTCAATTTGTACAGATTGACTTTTATTTAAAGTAGCATCAATACAGTTAGTACATAAATTTCTATTGGGCTCCACTTTGGCATTGCAACAAATGACACAGGTATCATCCTCTGAATCAGACATGTTTAACACACTAGCAAATAAACTTGCAACTTGGAAATACAATTCAATTAGAATAATATTAAAACGTACTGTGCCTTTAAGAAGCACAGAAGATTTATGACAGTTGAAAATTAATAAATTGAAACAGTTATAGCCTCAATCCTTGTAAACAACACAACTTTAGCAAAGGTTTAATCCCATTAGCAAAGATAACAAATTCTGAAAGCAGAATAAAACGTTTTTTATCTCAGTCGAACTATAATTCTCACAGCTCTGCTGAGAGAAATTACCTCCCTCAAAATAAGTTTTGAAGACCCCTGAGCTCTGTAGAGATGAACCGGATCATGCAGGGAATACAATGAGTTGCTGACTGAAATATTTGATGCGTAGTAAAAGCGCCAAAAAACGGCCCCTCCCCCTCACACACAGCAGTGAGGGAGAACAGAAACTGTCAGAAAACAGATTAAGCAACTGCCAAGTGGAAAAATAGTGCCCAAACATTTATTCACTCAGTACCTCAGCAAATGAAAACGATTTTACATTCCAGCAAAAACGTTAAACATAATCTCTAGTTATTAAACAGCTTTATGTATTTCATACAGTGTAATTCTAGTGAAGTACCATTCCCCAGAATACTGAAGTGTAAAGTATACATACATGACATTATATCGGTATGGCAGGATTTTCTCATCAATTCCATTGTCAGAAAATAAAAACTGCTACATACCTCTATGCAGATTCATCTGCCCGCTGTCCCCTGATCTGAAGTTTACCTCTCCTCAGATGGCCGAGAAACAGCAATATGATCTTAACTACTCCGGCTAAAATCATAACAAAAACTCTGGTAGATTCTTCTTCAAACTCTGCCAGAGAGATAATAACACACTCCGGTGCTATTTTAAAATAACAAACTTTTGATTGAAGATATAAAACTAAGTATAATCACCATAGTCCTCTCACACATCCTATCTAGTCGTTGGGTGCAAGAGAATGACTGGGAGTGACGTAGAGGGGAGGAGCTATATGCAGCTCTGCTGGGTGAATCCTCTTGCACTTCCTGTTGGGGAGGAGTAATATCCCAGAAGTAATGATGACCCGTGGACTGATCACACTTAACAGAAGAAAAAACTCTTATTTCTGATTTAAAGTGGTTCAAGTTTGAATATATATAATCAAGCTTAGAAAAATGTGTTGTCAAGGTTTACATAGTCTGGGGGGGATAGTTTAGTAAAAGTCAGGTGGGAGTGTGTATTTACCTGGGTATTTATAACGCAGATGAATGTTTTGTAATTATGGTCTATGATTACGGCATGATTGTCAGCCGAAATGTGTAAGACCGAGCTCTTTTTACACATCTCTATATGTTGAATCTCATACAATAAATGACATTTTGTTTACTTGAAGTCTGGATCTATAATTTACCTTTATGAATCTTGCCGCAAACTTGGAGGAGTTTTGCAAACCGGATCCAGAGCAAGCAGACAGTAACGACACAGGAGGGTATAGCTTCATTGTAACCAGTTTTCCAGGAGCTCTCAATTTCAGCTGAAGTGAAGCAGAGTAAAGCAGAGCCAAGCAGCAACTTTACACAGCAGCATTCGCTAAATGTGAAGATGTATAGTGGCTGTCGGGAACCTCCTCTCTCATACCTGGCCCTTCCCTTTCTGCCTACTTATTCTAGTCACGCCTATTCACAGGTGCTTAGTATTGTTTGTTGTTTGCCTTCAATCGACTAGCATCAAGCTGAGCTCTGGATTTCCTAAAATCTGCTATAAGGAGAGATTACTACAATTTACGGATTCCCTGCTAAGCAGTGACTTTATATTGTGACTAATTCTCTGAAGTAAATATCAGCTTTGGAGATCTAAAGACATTTATCTCACTGTTTACTTTGTTTGCAGCTCCTGTGTATAATCCTGTCTGTGTGAGATCCGTGCTGTGCTTCTGCACACTACTTCCATTCTGAGTTTAACTTCAATCTAACTTTAAGTTCCCTCTCTCCATTATCCTGGGACTGCAGATTACTCGGACTATTTAAAATCACAGGTCAGTTAGTGTATCGTTCTATATTCTAAAAGATACCGCATTACTATATTGTGTGTTATGGACATTGGCTCCTCCCACTTTATTTTGTCACCGCTTCTGATCTAACAACTAACACAGCTATATTTCCAGCATTCCTGTAACAATATATGTGCTGCCTGAATCGATACAATTACTCAGAGAGACTCGCTACTAATCTTTGGTTAGGGATGAGGAAGATTACAATAGTGGAAAGGTTTATACCTACAATAAAACAAAACTTCTAATGATTAGACAGCCAATCAAGAAAACAAGTGGGTGACTGTACCCAGAAAGAATAATAAAAAACACTATCATAATGATAATAGACAAACATATACAACAGTGAAATATGGAATAGAACACAGAAATAATAACCATCCAAATTGGAAACAAAATAGAAACACTATCCAACAACATCAATACAACACATCTAACAATAATAATTGGAGATGGAGAAATAATGCCCCACAACAAACTTCCTGGATTCATAATAAAGAACCTGATTCAGGTAGAGCATATAACCATAACCATACAAATGGAAATAAAGGGAGAATTCCACAGACGTATAACAAACAATCACATAACAGTTATAGGGATGCACATAATCAGGTAGAAATCCCAATGCATAATAGATATGAGCCTCTGACAGAACAAGACCATAGTCCTGCACCCCATGTCCAATATCAAGAACATATAAATTATAGGGAAGAAAGACCATCAACATCAAGTAATTATAGAGAGGAAAGACCACCAATGCCAGGGATGACCAATGATAATAATCATATTTTAGGGGACAGACCCCTATCCCCCCTTTGGAACAGAACCAGACCCCTGCCTCAGTCCAACAGCAAAAAAAAAAGATCCCACTCAAACGAGGGAGAAGAGGCAGAGGGAAAACCGTAAAAAAAAATAATTATTAAAATTACAAGAAGGTATTTTTAATCTTACAAAACATGAATTAACAAATTATGAAATTAGAGTTTTAAGTAGAGGACTATCATTTTGTCCCCCAAATGAACCAAACCTGTTCAATCTGTTTGTAGATTTGAATGCTTTTACTAGGAAATTGAATTTACAAAGCTACTTTGCATCAAAACAATTAAAGCAAAATAAATTAGAGGGTACCCCCATCTTGGTGGATACAAAGGATCCCAAAAAACTTGACTATTTAGTTTATATACAAACAGATGACATTACTAATGAATTATTTGAAAAGATAACACATACCCCCTTTTCCCTCCCATCTTCTTTTAATAATCCAAAGGAGGCTTGTTCATATGTGGAATTATATCAACAATTAGTGATGGAGGACTTAAAGAAGTCTTTCTCTAAAAGAAAACCAGGCAAAAAGAATTTCTGGCCTAATGAACAAAAGGCTCTCAAAACCCTTATGGAAGATAGAGATCTGGTGATCCGCCAAGTGGATAAGGGGGGTGGGATAGTATTACAAAACTACAACGACTACATACTAGAGGCTAAATGTATTGTTCTAGACTATGAATATTATGAGAAACTTACTTCAGACCCTTCTATTACATTTAGTAAACTACTTAAAACTATCATCCTACAAGGTTTTAATAATGGAATATTAAACAAAAAAGAGAAAGCCTATTTGATGACGGATCATCCGAGTGTCCCCTTTTACTACCACTTACCCAAAATCCATAAAGACCGACTCAAACCACCTGGATGCCCTATTATATCTGGAATCAATAGTTTGACAGACCGGCTGTCAGAATATGAAGATTTTTATCTACAAAAATATGTGGCGAATCTTCCATCATACATACGTGATACAAACGATCTCTTAAACAAACTTTCCAGATATAAAAAGAAGGATGAATATATTTGGCTCTCTTGTGATGTTGGTGCACTGTATTCTAACATTGATCACAAACTGGGACTAGAAGCAATTAGTGCATATTTAGAAGATGACATTTACCTACCTTCCTTACAGAAGAGCTTTATACTGGACTCTATTTCATTTATATTGTCACATAACTACTTTCAATTTTTGGATGACTTTTTTCTACAGATAAAAGGGAATGGCCATGGTCACCAGATTTGCCCCCAGTTTTGCCAATCTATTTATGGGCAAATTTGAAGAGATATATATATATATAGACAACTCAAACTGGAGGGCAACCTGGTGTTCTATGGCCGCTACATTGATGACCTCATATTTATATGGGAAGTGTCCGCGACATTGGCTCAGGAGTTTGTAAATAGTCTGAACTTAAATGACTTGGGTTTAACTTTTACATCCAATATCCAACAAGAAAGTATTGAGTTTTTAGATGTTTACTTGGAATGGAATTTGGATGGCAGTTTTTTGTCATCAACTGTTTTTCAAAAGCGTTGACAGCAATAATTTTTTGCATTTTTCCAGTAACCATCTAAAAAGCTGGAAAACTAATATACCATATAGTCAGTTCAGACGTATTTGAAGAAATTGTGGTAATATAGAATTGTATGATTCCCAATCAACTATTCTGATAAAAAGATTTAAAGAAAAAAGCTATCCTTGATTATAGATGGGTATAACAAAGCACGAAATATAGATAGACACTCCATTCTAGAACCAGCCCTTACAGATAGAAATAAGAATCATTCTAAAATCACATCCAGTCGATCTTTTATAACCCAATATAATTCTAATCATAATACCATAAGAGAAATTCTCAATAAACACTGGCCTATTGTATTGAAGGATCCTTATCTAAAAAGGAAATTTAGAATCTAATCCAAGAATGATTTTCAGACGTGCCCCTACCTTAAAACAGAAATTGGCCCCCAGCAAAATAGTGGTGTCCCAAAGAAACACACATTACACATTACTCATCACACATTACACACACCACACATTACCTCTAAGAACACTTAAGAACACATACGGCTAGATTTAGAGTTTGGCGGCCAAAGGGGTGCGTTAGCTACACGTGCTTTTTTTCTTCCGCACCTTTTAAATACTGCTGGTATTTAGAGTTAACAGAATGGCTGGGTTTTCACTGCGTTAGGCTCCAAAAAGGGAGCGTAGAGCATAATTTAACGCCACTGCAACTCTAGATACAAGCTGTGCTTACGGACGCGGCCAGCTTCAAAAACGTGCTCGTGCACGATATCCCCATAGAAAACAATGGGGCATTTTGAGCTGAAAAAAAACCTAACACCTGCAAAAAAGCAGCGTTCAGCTCTTATCGCAGCCCCATTGTTGTCTATGGGGAAACACTTCCTACGTCTGCACCTAACAGTCTAACATGTACCCCGAATCTAAACACCCCTAACCTTACACTTATTAACCCCTAATCTGCCGCCCCCGCTATCGCTGACACCTGCATATTTTTTTTAACCCCTAATCTGCCGCTCCGTAAACCGCCGCTACCTACATTATCTCTGTGTACCCCTAATCTGCTGCCCCTAACACCGCCGACCCCTATATTATATTTATTAACCCCTAATCTGCCCCCCACCACGTCGCCTCCACCTGCCTACACTTATTAACCCATAATCTGCCGAGCGGACCG
Organism: Bombina bombina; assembly: GCF_027579735.1. NCBI lineage: Eukaryota > Metazoa > Chordata > Amphibia > Anura > Bombinatoridae > Bombina > Bombina bombina. The sequence continues at coordinate 222,403,649 of NC_069501.1, forward strand.
CACCGCTACTATAATAAAGTTATTAACCCCTAATCCGCCTCAATAACCCTATAATAAATAGTATTAACCCCTAATCTGCCCTCCCTAACATCGCCGACACCTAACTTCAATTATTAACCCCTAATCTGCCGACCGAATCTCGTCGCTACTGTAATAAATGGATTAACCCCTAAAGCTAAGTCTAACCCTAACCCTAACACCCCCCTAAATTAAATATAATTTTATTCTAACGAAATAAATTAACTCTTATTAAATAAATTATTCCTATTTAAAGCTAAATACTTACCTGTAAAATAAACCCTAATATAGCTACAATATAAATAATAATTATATTGTAGCTATTTTAGGATTAATATTTATTTTACAGGCAACTTTGTATTTATTTTAACCAGGTACAATAGCTATTAAATAGTTAAGAACTATTTAATAGCTAAAATAGTTAAAATAATTACAAAATTACCTGTAAAATAAATCCTAACCTAAGTTACAATTGAACCTAACACTACACTATCAATAAATTAATTAAATACAATATCTACAAATAAATACAATTAAATAAACTAACTAAAGTACAAAAAATAAAAAAGAACTAAGTTACAAAAAATAAAAAAATATTTACAAACATTAGAAAAATATTACAACAATTTTAAACTAATTACACCTACTCTAAGCCCCCTAATAAAATAACAAAGACCCCCAAAATAAAAAAAATGCCCTACCCAAAGCTCTTTTACCTTACCAGCCCTTAAAAGGGCCCTTTGCGGGGAATGCCCCAAAGAATTCAGCTCTTTTGCCTGTAAAAAAAAAAACATACAATACCCCCCCCCCAACATTACAACCCACCACCCACATACCCCTAATCTAACCCAAACCCCCCTTAAATAAACCTAACACTAAGCCCCTGAAGATCTTCCTACATTGTCTTCACCATGCCAGGTATCACCGATCGTTCCAGGCTCCGAAATCTTCATCCAAGCCCAAGCGGGGGCTAGACATCCATCATCCGGCGGCTGAAGAAGTCCAGAAGAGGCTCCAAAGTCTTCATCCTATCCGGGAAGAAGAGTAGATCCGGACCGGCAACCATCTTCTTCCAAGCGGCATCTTCTATCTTCATCCGATGAGGACCGGCTCCATCTTGAAGACCTCCACCGCGGACCCATCTTCTTCTTCCGACGACTTCCCGACGAATGACGGTTCCTTTAAGGGACGTCATCCAAGATGGCGTCCCTCGAATTCCCATTGGCTGATAGGATTCTATCAGCCAATCGGAATTAAGGTAGGAAAATTCTGATTGGCTGATGGAATCAGCCAATCAGAATCAAGTTCAATCCGATTGGCTGATTCAATCAGCCAATCAGATTGAGCTCGCATTCTATTGGCTGATTCAATCAGCCAATCAGATTGAGCTCGCATTCTATTGGCTGATCCAATCAGCCAATCGGATTGAACTTTAATCTGATTGGCTGATTCCATCAGCCAATCAGAATATTCCAACCTTAATTCCGATTGGCTGATAGAATCCTATCAGCCAATCGGAATTCGAGAGACGCCATCTTGGATGACGTAATTTAAAGGAACCGTCATTCGGCGAGTAGGCGTCGGTTGAAGAGGATGTTCCGCGTCGGCTTGGAAGAAGATGGCTCCGCTCTGCTCCGGAAGAAAGAAGATTGAAGATGCGGCTTGATAGAAGACTTCATCCCGATGATGGACTTCCGAGTAGATCCGATGATGGAGTTCTTCAGCCGCCGCTTGGATCCAGACTTCAGCCCGAGGATGGACGTCACTCTTCAGCCCCCCGCTTGGGCTTGGATCAAGACATCAGAGGCTCTTCTGGACAGATCGGGACCCGGTGAGGTGAAGACAAGGTAGGGAGATCTTCAGGGGCTTAGTGTTAGGTTTATTTAAGGGGGGTTTGGGTTAGATTAGGGGTATGTGGGTGGTGGGTTGTAATGTTGGGGGGGGTATTGTATGTGTTTTTTTTACAGGCAAAAGAGCTGAATTCTTTGGGGCATGCCCCGCAAAGGGCCCTTTTCAGGGCTGGTAAGGTAAAAGAGCTTTGAACCTTTTTATTTTAGAATAGGGTAGGGCATTTTTTTATTTTGGGGGGCTTTGTTATTTTATTAGGGGGCTTAGAGTAGGTGTAATTAGTTTAAAATTGTTGTAATATTTTTCTAATGTTTGTAAATATTTTTTTATTTTTTGTAACTTAGTTCTTTTTTATTTTTTGTACTTTAGTTAGTTTATTTAATTGTATTTATTTGTAGGTATTGTATTTAATTAATTTATTGATAGTGTAGTGTTAGGTTTAATTATAGATAATTGTAGGTATTGTATTTAATTAATTTATTGATAGTATAGTGTTAGGTTTAATTGTAACTTAGGATTTATTTTACAGGTAATTTTGTAATTATTTTAACTAGGTAACTATTAAATAGTTCTTAACTATTTAATAGCTATTGTACCTGGTTAAAATAAATACAAAGTTGCCTGTAAAATAAATATTAATCCTAAAATAGCTAAAATATAATTATAATTTATATTGTAGCTATATTAGGGTTTATTTTACAGGTAAGTATTTAGCTTTAAATAGGAATAATTTATTTAATAAGAGTTAATTTATTTCGTTAGAATAAAATTATATTTAATTTAGGGGGGTGTTAGGGTTAGACTTAGCTTTAGGGCTTAAAAAATGTATTAGAGTAGCGGTGAGCTCCGATCGGCAGATTAGGGGTTAATACTTGAAGTTAGGTGTCGGCGATGTTAGGGAGGGCAGATTAGGGGTTAATACTATTTATTATAGGGTTATTGAGGCGGGAGTGAGGCAGATTAGGGGTTAATAACTTTATTATAGTAGCGGTGCGGTCCGCTCGGCAGATTAGGGGTTAATAAGTGTAGGCAAGTGGAGGCGACGGTGAGGGGGGCAGATTAGGGGTTAATAAATATAATATAGGGGTCGGCAGTGTTAGGTGCAGCAGATTAGGGGTACATAGCTATAATGTAGGTGGCAGCGGTGTACGGAGCGGAAGATTAGGGGTTAATAATAATATGCAGGGGTCAGCGATAGTGGGGCGGCAGATTAGGGGTTAATAAATATAATATAGGTGTCGGCGGTGTTAGGGGCAGCAGATTAGGGGTTCATAGGGATAATGTAGGTGGCAGCGGCGTGCGGTCGGCAGATTAGGGGTTAAAAAATTTTAATAGAGTGGCGGCGATGTGGGGGGACCTTGGTTTAGGGGTACATAGGTAGTTTATGGGTGTTAGTGTACTTTAGAGCACAGTAGTTAAGAGCTTTATAAACCGGCGTTAGCCCAGAAAGCTCTTAACTACTGACTTTTTTCTGCGGCTGGAGTTTTGTCGTTAGATTTCTAACGCTCACTTCAGACACGACTCTAAATACCGGCGTTAGAAAGATCCCATTGAAAAGATACGATACGCAATTGACGTAAGGGGATCTGCGGTATGGAAAAGTCGCGGCTGGAAAGTGAGCGTTAGACCATTTCCTGACTGACTCTAAATACCAGCGGTAGCCCAAAACCAGCGTTAGGAGCCTCTAACGCTGGTTTTGACGGCTACCCCCCCAACTCTAAATCTAGGCCTAAGAAACCAGGAGTGTTTAGATATAATAATAAGAGGTGTTTAATGTGCAAATCAATAACTCATGGCAGTAAATTTGTTACCAGTCACACCACTGGTAAGATATTTGAAATCAAAAGCCACATAAATTGTGGTACAGATTATGTCATATGTTCTCACGTGAATGTGGACTTCAATATTTATGAAGTACCTGTAGGAATATTAGAACTAGATGGCATGAACACAATAGGAACCTAAGGAAAGGTTCTCTGAAACATAGTGTATCCAGACATAGTGTTCTCCAGCATAAGAAATGTAATACATTCGTTATAACTCTGTTAGAAAGTATTCCAAGCTCATATATGGGTAATACATATAGTGGCTTACGCCAGAGGGACACATACTGGATTTACCGTTTCCAGTCCCTCTTTCCCTCTGGTCTAAATGAGGTAATAGACTTAGTAGCATTTTGAAATTGCACTGCCCATATAACCACCACATCTTTGTTGTAGACATCCAAACAGAGATGTGTTCCATCCCCTGTAGATGTTTCAATCTAATACCATTCACAACAATAGATGACAATTACCCAATATATTTTCTTAAATTCTAGTTAGAATATATGAGAGCTTCTGACATTAACGGCTAGATTTAGAGTTTGGCGGCCAAAGGGGTGCGTTAGCTACGCGTGCTTTTTTTCTCCGGCACCTTTTAAATACCGCTGGTATTTAGAGTTCACAGAATGGCTGGGTTTTCAGTGCGTTAGGCTCCAAAAAGGGAGCGTAGAGCATAATTTAACGCCACTGCAACTCTCGATACCAGCGGTGCTTAGGGACGCGGCCAGCTTCAAAAACGTGCTCGTGCACGATTCCCCCATAGAAAACAATGGTGCTATTTGAGCTGAAAAAAACCTAACACCTGCAAAAAAGCCGCGTTCAGCTCCTAACGCAGCCCCATTGTTTCCTATGGGGAAACACTTCCTACGTCTGCACCTAAAACTCTAACATGTACCCCGAGTCTAAACACCCCTAACCTTACACTTATTAATCCCTAATCTGCCGCCCCTGCTATCGCTGACCCCTGCATATTATTTTTAACCCCTAATCTGCCGCTCCGTACACCCCCGCCACCTACATTATCCCTATGTACCCCTAATCTGCTGCCCTAACATCGCCGACCCCTATATTATATTTATTAACCCCTAATCTGCCGCCCCCAACGTCGCCTCCACCTAACTACACTTATTAACCCCTAATCTGCCGACCGGACCTGAGCGCTACTATAATAAATGTATTAACCCCTAATCCGCCTCACTCCCGCCTCAATAACCCTATAATAAATAGTATTAACCCCTAATCTGCCCTCCCTAACATTGCCGACACCTAACTTCAAGTATTAACCCCTAATCTGCCGACAGGAGCTCACCGCTACTCTAATAAATTTATTAAGCCCTAAAGCTAAGTCTAACTTTGACCCTAACACCCCCCTAAATTAAATATAATTTAAATCTAACGAAATAAATTAACTCTTATTAAATAAATTATTCCTTTTTAAAGCTAAATACTTACCTGTAAAATAAACCCTAATATAGCTACAATATAAATTATAATTATATTGTAGCTATTTTAGGATTAATATTTATTTTACAGGCAACTTTGTAATTATTTTAACTAGGTACAATAGCTATTAAATAGTTAATAACGATTTAATAGTTACCTAGATAAAATAATTACAAAATTACCTGTAAAATAAATCCTAACCTAAGTTACAATTAAACCTAACACTACACTATCAATAAATTAATTAAATAAAATACCTACAATTATCTACAATTAAACCTAACACTACACTATCAATAAATAAATTTAAATACAATTCCTACAAATAAATACAATTAAATAAACTAACTAAAGTACAAAAAATAAAAAAGAACTAAGTTACAAAAAATAAAAAAATATTTACAAACATTAGAAAAAAATTGCAACAATTTTAAACTAATTACACCTACTCTAAGCCCCCTAATAAAATAACAAAGACCCCCAAAATAAAAAAATGCCCTACCCTATTCTATATTACAAAAGTTCAAAGCTCTTTTACCTTACCAGCCCTTAAAAGGGCCCTTTGCGGGGCATGCCCCAAAGAATTCAGCTCTTTTGCCTGTAAAAAAAAAACATACAATACCCCCCCCCCCCAACATTACAACCCACCACCCACATACCCCTAATCTAACCCAAACCCCCCTTAAATAAACCTAACAATAAGCCCCTGAAGATCTTCCTACCTTGTCTTCACCATGCCAGGTATCACCGATCGTTCCAGGCTCCGAAATCTTCATCCAAGCCCAAGCGGGGGCTAGACATCCATCATCCGGCTGAAGTCTTCTATCAAGCGACGGCTGAAGAGGTCCAGAAGAGGCTCCAAAGTCTTCATCCTATCCGGGCAGAAGAGTAGATCCGGACCGGCAACCATCTTCTTCCAAGCGGCATCTTCTATCCTCATCCGATGACGACCGGCTCCATCTTGAAGACCTCCAGCGCGGACCGATCCTCTTCTTCCGACGTCCAACTGAAGAATGAAGGTTCCTTTAAGGGACGTCATCCAAGATGGCGTCCCTCGAATTCCGATTGGCTGATAGGATTCTATCAGCCAATCGGAATTAAGGTAGGAAAATTCTGATTGGCTGATGGAATCAGCCAATCAGAATCAAGTTCAATCCGATTGGCAGATCCAATCAGCCAATCAGATTGAGCTCGCATTCTATTGGCTGTTCCGATCAGCCAATAGAATGCAAGCTCAATCTGATTGGCTGATCGGATCATCCAATCAGATTGAACTTGATTCTGATTGGCTGATTCCATCAGAATTTTCCTACCTTAATTCCGATTGGCTGATAGAATCCTATCAGCCAATCGGAATTCGAGGGACGCCATCTTGGATGACGTCCCTTAAAGGAACCTTCATTCTTCATTTGGACGTCGGAAGAAGAGGATCGGTCCGCGCTGGAGGTCTTCAAGATGGAGCCGTTCCTCATCGGATGAAGATAGAAGATGCCGCTTGGATCAAGATGGTTGCCGGTCCGGATGTCCTCTTCTGCCCGGATAGGATGAAGATTTCTTCCCGAAGATGGACTTCTTCATTTGCCGGTTGGATCCAGACTTCAGCCGGAGGATGGACGTCACTCTTCAGCCCCCGCTTGGGCTTGGAGGAAGATTTCGGAGGCTCTTCTGGACAGATCGGGACCCGATGTGGTGAAGACAAGGTAGGGAGATCTTCAGGGGCTTAGTGTTAGGTTTATTTAAGGGGGGTTTGGGTTAGATTAGGGGTATGTGGGTGGTGGGTTGTAATGTTGGGGGGGTATTGTATGTTTTTTTTTTACAGGCAAAAGAGCTGAATTATTTGGGGCATGCCCTGAAAAGGGCCCTTTTCAGGGCTGGTAAGGTAAAAGAGCTTTTCTATTTTTATTTTAGAATAGGGTAGGGCATTTTTTTATTTTGGGGGGCTTTGAGTAGGTGTAATTAGTTTAAAATTGTTGTAATATTTTTCTAATGTTTGTAAATATTTTTTTATTTTTTGTACTTTAGTTAGTTTATTTCATTGTATTTATTTGTAGGTATTTAATTTAATTTATTTATTCATAGTGTAGTGTTAGGTTTAATTGTAGGTAATTGTAGGTATTGTATTTAATTAATTTATTGATAGCGTAGTGTTAGGTTTAATTGTAGATAATTGTAGGTATTGTATTTAATTAATGTAATGATAGTGTAGTGTTAGGTTTAATTGTAACTTAGGTTAGGATTTATTTTACAGATAATTCTGTAATTATTTTAACTATTTTAGCTATTAAATAGTAATTAACTATTTAATAGCTATTGTACCTGTTTAAAATAATTACAAAGTTGCCTGTAAAATAAATATTAATCCTAAAATAGGTACAATATAATTATAATTTATATTGTAGCTATATTAGGATTTATTTTACAGGTAAGTATTTAGCTTTAAATAGGAATAATTTATATAATAAGAGTTCATTTATTTCATTAGATTTAAATTATATTTAACTTAGAGGGGTGTTAGTGTTAGGGTTAGACTTAGCTTTAGGGGTTAATCCATTTATTAGAGTAGCGGTGAGCTCCGGTCAGCAGATTAGGGGTTAATACTTGAAGTTAGCTGTCGGCGATGTTAGGGAGGGCAGATTAGGGGTTAATACTATTTATTATAGGGTTATTGAGACGGGAGTGAGGCGGATTAGGGGTTAATACATTTATTATACTAGCGGTGAGCTCCGGTCGGCAGATTAGGGGTTAATTATTGTAGGTAGCTGGCGGCGACGTTGTGGGGGGGGCAGATTAGGGGTTAATAAATATAATATAGGGGTCGGCGGTGTTAGGGGCAGCAGATTAGGGGTACATAGGGATAACGTAAGTGGCGGCGGTGTACGGAGCGGCAGATTAGGGGTTAAAAAATTTAAATATAGTGGCGGCGATGTGGGGGGACCTCGGTTTAGGGGTGCATAGTTTATGGGTGTTAGTGTACTTTAGAACACAGTAGTTAAGAGCTTTATAAACCGCTAGCCCAGAAAGCTCTTAACTACTGACTTTTTTCTGCGGCTGGAGTTTTGTCGTTAGATTTCTAACGCTCACTTCAGCCACGACTCTAAATACCGGCGTTAGAAAGATCCCATTGAAAAGATAGGATACGCAATTGACGTAAGGGGATCTGCGGTATGGAAAAGTCGCGGCTGGAAAGTGAGCGTTAGACCCTTTAATGACTGGCTCCAAATAACAGAGGGCGGTAAAAACCAGCGTTAGGACCCTCTAACGCTGGTTTTGACGGCTACCGCCCAACTCTAAATCTAGCCGTAACTTAGTCAAAATACCACATTTAGCACCATTGTATTATTATTAGAATTTTTTTTTCTATCTCACCCACACCTCAAAACACTTCTTTACTACCATTGGATAGCACATGATCTGTTTTTGATCTTATTTCCTCTTTACAGTATTTAGTATTTCTTTATAGCACTCTTACACTGCTGATATTCAAGTATAAGATCTACACCATACTAAGTAGGATTCACACTTTAGTAAGCAATATACAGGCTTTTATAAATATATTCACTATTCACTATAGCTAATATATCACCATAGGTATACAGCATATAGGATATCCATAGTACGCACACATATACATTATCAACATAGTGAGTGCTTACACTAGTATGTAGCACACTATCTACAATATTATATGTTATTTTAAAACTTACACACATTTGATCTTTCTCAGATTGTTACTAACACTTTTTTTTATATATCATCATTCTGCTAGAGGACCTTTACATTTATATGTATAGGATCCTACTAGGCATTTCACTCACATAGTCCGATCACAAATTATTGTTATAGAACAAGGTTTGCTCTATTATTGTCATTCTTCAGCAATGCACACTAATTCTTTATAGTAGACTAAACACAACATGCTAAGTTTACACTATATAGCATGTCATTAGGATACAGATACATATATCTATTGCAATTTACACATTGTAATTTACACATTGAGCTGTCACACTATTATACAGCACACGTTTATTTTAGTAAGAAAATTGTTATGAAAATATAAGTACGATATTAGAACATGCCCCTTTAGGTGTTTTACACATGAAAGAATGTTTCCTACTGGTGCTGTTTGGCTAATACCAAGATTGACAGCATCACATATATGTTTCAGGTTTTGTGATTGGTTGTTCGGTGATCAGGTTGAGTAAGAACTACCTATTGGCAGAATTTCGCCACACACCCATCAGTCTCGGCAAACTGCTTAGCTATACATTTAAAACATTACATAGCTGGCAGCATATAGCTAACATGGCACAATGATTCAGAGTATATTGAAACTCGAACAAACAACTGTTTTCTACTTAAGACTCTCGATCCGCACTTCAGGTACTCTGGAGACTTTACTATTCTGTAAAAAACTTATTATCCACACAAGCTTCTCTTAGATAACATAATTTATGTAAGAACTTACCTGATAAATTCATTTCTTTCATATTGGCAAGAGTCCATGAGCTAGTGACGTATGGGATATACAATCCTACCAGGAGGGGCAAAGTTTCCCAAACCTCAAAATGCCTATAAATACACCCCTCACCACACCCACAATTCAGTTTAACGAATAGCCAAGAAGTGGGGTGATAAAGAAAGGAGTATAAAAGCATCAAGAAAGGAATTGGAATAATTGTGCTTTATACAAAAAATCATAACCACCATAAAAAGGGTGGGCCTCATGGACTCTTGCCAATATGAAAGAAATTAATTTATCAGGTAAATTCTTACATAAATTATGTTTTCTTTCATGTAATTGGCAAGAGTTCATGAGCTAGTGACGTATGGGATAGCAATACCCAAGATGTGGAACTCCACGCAAGAGTCACTAGAGAGGGAGGGATAAAAATAAAAACAGCTAATTTCGCTGAAAAAAATGAATCCACAACCCAAATTATAAGTTTAATGTCATAATTGAAAAGAAAAAACTTAAATCATAAGCAGAAGAATCAAACTGAAACAGCTGCCTGAAGAACTTTTCTACCAAAAACTGCTTCCGAAGAAGCAAAAACATCAAAATGGTAGAATTTAGTAAATGTATGCAAAGAAGACCAAGTTGCTGCTTTGCAAATCTGATCAACTGAAGTCCGCAAAATTGCCTTATCCTGATGAAAAATCAGAAAAGGAGATTCACAAGAAAGAGCAGATAATTCAGAAACTCTCCTAGCAGAAGAGATGGCCAAAAGGAACAACACTTTCCAAGAAAGCAATTTAGTGTCCAAAGAATGCATAGGCTCAAACGAAGGAGCCTGTAAAGCCTTCAAAACTAAATTAAGACTCCAAGGAGGAAATATTGATTTAATGACAGGCTTGATACGAACCAAAGCCTGTACAAAACAGTGAATATCAGGAAGTTTAGCGATCTTTCTGTGAAATAAAACAGAAAGAGCAGGGATTTGTCCTTTCAAGGAACTTGCAGATAAACCTTTATCCAAACCATCCTGAAGAAACTGTAAAATTCTAGGAAGTCTAAAAGAATGCCAAGAAAATTTATGAAAAGAACACCATGAAATGTAAGTCTTCCAAACTTGATAATAAATCTTTCTAGAAACAGATTTACGAGCCTGTAACATAGTATTAATCACTGAGTCAGAGAAACCTCTATGACTAAGCACTAGGCGTTCAATTTCCATACCTTCAAATTTAATGATTTGAGATCCTGATGGAAAAACGGACCTTGAGATAGAAGGTCTGGCCTTAATGGAAGTGGCCAAGGTTGGCAACTGGACATCCGAACAAGATCCGCATACCAAAACCTGTGAGACCATGCTGGAGCCACCAGCAGCACAAACGATTGCTCCATGATGATCTTGGAGATCAGTCTTTGAAGAAGAACTAGAGGCGGAAAAATATAAGCACGTTGATAACCCCAAGGAAGTGTCAATGCATCCACTGCTTCCGCCTGAGGATCCCTGGATCTGGACAGATACCTGGGAAGCAGAAATTAGACAGGAGCTGGATTCTGCCCAAACAAGTATCCGGGATACTTCTTTCATAGCCTGAGGACTGTGAGTCCCACCCTGATGATTGACATATGCCACAGTTGTGACATTGTCTGTCTGGAAACAAATTAACGGTTCTCTCTTCAATAGAGGCCAAAACTGAAGAGCCTTGAAAATTGCACAGAGTTCCAAAATATTGATTGGTAATCTCGCCTCTTGAGATTTCCAAACCCCTTGTGCTGTCAGAGATCCCCAAACAGCTCCCCAACCTGAAAGACTCGCATCTGTTGTGATCACATCACAGTCCAGGTTGGACGAACAAAAGAGGCCCCTAGAATTATACGATGGTGATCTAACTAGCAAGTCAGAGAAAGTTGAGTATTGGGATTTAAGAATATTAATTATGATATCCTTGTATAATCCCTGCACCATTGATTCAGCATACAAAGCTGGAGAGGTCTCATATGAAAACGAGCAAAGGGGATTGAGTCCGATGCTGCAGTCATGAGACCTAAAACTTCCATGCACATAGCTACTGAAGGGAATGACTGAGACTGAAGGTTCCGACAGGCTGAAACCAATTTTAAACGTCTATTGTCTGTCAGAGACAAAGTCATGGACACTGAATCTATCTGGAAACCTAAAAAGGTTACCCTTGACTGAGGAATCAAATACATTTTTGGTAAATTGATCCTCCAACCATGTCTCGTGTGAGATTCTGCAGACTGTAAAGACTGAGCTAGTACCAAGATATCGTCCAAATAAGGAAACATCGCAATACCCCGCTCTCTGATTACAGAGAGTAAGGCACCCAGAACCTTTGAAAAGATCCTTGGAGCTGTCACTAGGCCAAAAGGAAGAGCAACACATTGGTAATGCTCGTCTTGAAAAGAGAATCTCAGGGACTGATAGTGATCTGGATGAATCGGAATATGAAGATATGCATCCTGTAAGTCTATTGTGGACATATAATGCCCTTGCTGAACAAAAGGCAGAATAGTCCTTATAGTCACCATTTTGAATGTTGGTACTCTTACATAATGATTCAAAATCTTTAGATCCAGAACTGGTCTGAATGAATTTTCTTTCTTTGGGACAATGAATAGATTTGAATAAAACCCCAGACCCTGTTCCTGAAACTTAACTGGCATGAAAACACCTGATAACTCCAGGTCTGAAACACACTTCAGGAAAGCCTGGGCTTTCTCTGGGTTCACTGGAATGCATGAGAGAAAAAATCTTCTCACAGGCGGTCTTACTCTGAAACCTATTCTGTACCCCTGAGAGACAATGCTCTGAATCCAATGATTTTGGACTGAATTGATCCAAACATCTTTGAAAAATTTTAATCTGCCCCCTACCAGCTGAGCTGGAATGAGGGCTGCACCCTCATGCGGACTTGGGGGCTGGTTTAGATCTCTTAAATGGCTTGGATTTATTCCAGATAGAGGAAGGCTTCCAATTGGAAACAGATTCCTTAGGGGAAGGATTCGATTTTTGTTCTTTATTAAGTCGAAAGGAACGAAAAGAAGCTTTAAATTTACCCTTAGACTTTTTATACTGAGGCAAAAAAGCTCCCTTCCCCCCAGTGACAGTTGAAATTATTGAATCCAACTGAGAACCAAATAATTTATTACCTTGGAAAGAAAGAGATAACAATGTCGATTTAGAAGTCATATCAGCATTCCAAGATTTAAGCCATAAAGCTCTTCTAGCTAAAATAGCTAGACATATATCTAACATCAATTCTGATGATATCAAAAATGGCATCACAAATGAAATTATTAGCATGTTGAATTAATTTAACAATGCTAGACACATTATGATTCGATACTTGTTGCGCTAAAGTCTGCAACCAAAAAGTTGAAGCAGCTGCAAGCAGCTGCAACATCAGGCCTAGAAAGATGACCTAAACATAAATAAGCCTTCCTTAGATAAGATTCAAGTTTTCTATCTAAAGGATCTTTAAAAGAAGTACTATCTTCTGTAGGAATAGTAGTACGCTTAGCAAGAGTAGAGATGGCCCCATCAACTTTGGGGATCTTTTCCCAAAACTCCAATCTATCAGTTGGCAAAGGATACAATTTTTTAAACCTTGAAGAAGGAATAAAAGAAGTACCCAGCCTATTCCATTCCTTTGAAATCATATCTAAAATAGCATCAGGAACTGGAAAAACCTCTGGAATAAATACAGGAGGTTTTTAAACAGAATTTAAACGTTTACTAGTTTTAATATCAAGAGGACTAGTCTCCTCCATATCTAATGTAATCAACACTTCTTTTAATAAAGAACGAATATACTCCATTTTAAATAAATAAGAGGATTTGTCAGTGTCAATATCTGAGGCAGGATCTTCTGAATCAGATAGATCCTCATCAGAGATAGATAAATCAGTATGTTGTCGGTCATTTGAAATTTCATCAACTCTAGGAGAAGTTTTAAAAGACCTTTTACATTTATTAGAAGGCAGAATGGCAGACAAAGCCTTCTGAATGGAATCAGAAATAAATTCTCTTAAATTTACAGGAATATCCTGAGCATTAGATGTTGAAGCACCAGCAACAGGTAATGAACTACTACTGATGGAAACATTATTTGCATGTAAAAGTTTATCATGACAACTATTACAAACCACAGCTGGAGGTATAGCCTCCACAAGCTTACAACAAATGCACTTAGCTTTGGTAGAACCGATATCAGGTAGCAGGATTCCAGCAGTAGATTCTGAGACAGGGTCAGATTGAGACATCTTGCAGAATGTAAAAGAAAAAACAACATATAAAGCAAAATTATCAATTTCCTTAAATGACAGTTTCAGGAATGGGAAAAAATGCAAACAGCATAGCCCTCTGACATAGAAAAAAAGGTCAGAGGCAAAAGGAATGGGGTCTTAAATAATGAAAATATTTGGCGCCAAGAATGACGCACCACAAACAGAAAAATATTTTTTGGCGCCAAGAACGTCCGGAAACGATACACTAGCGTCATAGATGACGCAACCTTGTGAAGGACTCGGCGCCAACTAAGATGCCGGAAATGACGAATTTGCATCAATAACTTTCGTGCCAAAAAATCTCGCGCCAAGAATGACGCAATACATTTTAGCATTCTGCGCCCTCGCGAGCCTAATACATCCCGCAATCTTAAGAAAAGAGTCAATTTGAAAAGACTAAACCCCAGATAAGAAATAATTTATTTTTTTTCTTAAAAATGCATTTCCCAGTTATGAAACTGACAGTCTGCAAAAAGGAAATATACTGAAACCTGAATCATGGCAAATATAAGTACATACATATATTTAGAACTTAATATAAAGTGCCAAACCATAGCTGAGAGTGTCTTAAGTAAATGAAACATACTTACCAAAAGACACCCATCCACATATAGCAGACAGCCAAACCAGTACTGAAACGGTTATCAGTAGAGGTAATGGAATATGAGAGTATATCGTCGATCTGAAAAGGAAGGTAGGAGATGAATCTCTACTACCGGTAACAGAGAAACTATGAAATAGATCCCGTTAGGAAAATCATTGCATTCAATAGGTGATACTCCCTTCACATCCCTCTGACATTCACTGTACTCTGAGAGGAATCGGGCTTCAACAAAGCTGAGAAGCACATATCAACATAGAATCTTAGCACAAACTTACTTCACCACCTCCATAGGAGGCAAAGTTTGTAAATCTGAATTGCGGGTGTGGTGAGGGGTGTATTTATAGGCATTTTGAGGTTTGGGAAACTTTGCCCCTCCTGGTAGGATTGTATATCCCATAAGTCACTAGCTCATGGACTCTTGCCAATTACATGAAAGAAACATGTATTAGTCCATACTCTTAGTCGTTCTTCATATTTTTTTTTTAAATAAGTATTTTACTTTATTTCAATCGTCTCCACCTAAAGAAAATGAGGATATTTTAATTTAACAGCATATGACTGTCAGGATCAATAAATTGTTTGCTTGAGATGTGTTGTATTCATTGTATACAAATCCTAAGATATACAATCCCCTCCAGCTGGATAAATGATTAGGACTGAATCTCCCAAGGGCATGTATCATGCGTTTTAAACTATGACTAATATATGTAGGATTGAATCATATAAAAGGGTATGTACTGTACCTTATGTTTTAAAATCATGATTAAGTATATACTGAAGGTTCACTATATGAAATGTTGATAAGGCAATATGTAGATATATTCTCTGTTACCAATCAATTAGAACCATCTAATAGTATCATTTTATGTATATATATATATATATATATATATATATATTTATTTATTTTATTTATTTTATTTTTTTTTTTATGAAGGTACAATTCTAAAATTTTATAATGTTACATTTCTAATGCTATTTTTGGATGTATAATGCTTTTTTAGCATGTCCATTACTTTTTTAAATTATGTAAAGTTTCTGTTGTTGTCAATTAATCAATTATTACTGTGTACTCACATAAACACCCCCAGGGGAGTGTCCCTGTTTTTCATTGGTTTTAGTTCAGTTTAAATGGATAGACAGTTAGAAGGTTCAGTATGCCTGATGAAACAGCCCATGCTGGGGCTGAGAAACGGGTTGCATTACAACCCATTGCTTGTTTTTATGTTTTTAAAATATGTTCTTAATAAATTTACTTTTTTATACAAGCCTGGGTTTACCTTCACATATAGCAGCTTACACTGCTTTAACTGACTTTCCACCCATTGCTAAGGATAGCAGAATCCCTCTGCTTCAACCTATCTACATCTGGAGAGGGTCAGCTGGTACACCCCGAGTTACCAGCCTGCATCTACTAGTACAATAGTGTATTTGGATTAAATGTGAGTACCAACTTGGCTCTATATATGTTTCATCAACTGATCTGCATATTAATACGCATATGAGGCGCACCTCTTGTTCTCTGTGTTTTTACTTTGTGTTACAATCTGCAATGTCAAACTTCTGAGAGAGAGAAGTTTCAATTATTTTCATATTATTTTTCACTAGAGACTTATACATTTCCCTACTTGACAATTGGTAGGAAAATAGTAACAAAGTGATACAAATTACAATTATAGTTAATCACTATTCAATATCGATTATTCTGCAGTTGAGATCTATCCATTATCAAACAAAATGGCTAGATTACGAGACTTGCTTTAGGGTTAAAAAGCAGCGTTGGGAGGTCCCAACGCTGCTTTTTAATGCCTGCTGGTATTACGAGTCTTGAAATGACAGGCTCACCGCTCACTTTTTTGGCCAGACTCGGAAATACCGCAAATCCATTTACGTCAATTGAGTATCCTATATTTTCAATGGGACTTGCATAGTGCCGGTATTACGAGTCTAACCAAAAGTGAGCGGTAGACCCTCTCCTGTCAAGCCTGGTACAGCATTTAAAAGTCAGTAGTTAAGAGTTTTACACTACAACGCCGTAGCATAAAACTCTTAACTAAAGTGCTAAAAAGTACACTAACACCCATAAACTACCTATTAACCCATAAACCAAGGCCCCCCACATCGCAAACACTAAAATAAATATTTTAACCCCTAATCTGCCGAACCGGACATCACCGCCACTATAATAAATATATTAACCCCTAAAATGCCGCACTCCCGCATCGCAAACACTAGTTAAATATTATTAACCCCTAATCTGCCGGCCCTAACATCGCCGACACCTACCTACATTTATTAACCCCTAATCTGCCGTCCCCAACATCGCAGCCACTCTATTAAATGTATTAACCCCTAAACCTAATTCTAACCCTAACCCCCCTAACTTAAATATAATTACAATAAATCTAAATAAAATTATTACAATTACCTAAATTATTCCTATTTAAAACTAAATACTTGCCTATAAAATAAACCCTAAGCTAGCTACAATATAACTAATAGTTACATTATAGCTATCTTAGGATTTATTTTTATTTTACAGGCAACTTTGTATTTATTTTAACTAGATAGAATAGTTATTAAATAGTTATTAACTATTTAATAACTTCCTAGTTAAAATAAAGACAAATGTACCTGTAAAATAAAACCTAACCTAAGTTACAATTACACCTAACACTACACTATAATTAAATTAATTCCCTAAACTAAATACAATTAATTACAATTAAATAAAATTATCTAAAGTATGAAAAAACCCCCACTAAATTACAGAAAATAATAAAATAATTACAAGATTTTTAAACTAATTACACCTACTCTAATCCCCCTAACAAAATAAAAAAGCCCCCCAAAATAAAAAAGCCCTACCCTAAATTACAAATAGCCCTTAAAAGGGCCTTTTGCAGGGCATTGCCCCAAAGTAATCAGCTCTTTTACCTGAAATAAAAAAGTACAAATATCCCCCCCAACATTAAAACCCACCACCACACAACCAACCCTACTCTAAAACTCACCCAATACCCCCTTAAAAAAAACTAACACTAACCCCTTGAAGATCACCTTACCGGGAGACGTCTTCACCCAACCAGGCAGAAGTGGTGCTCCAGACGGGCAGAAGTATTCATCCAAGCCGGGCAGAAGAGGTCCTCCAGACGGGCAGAATTCTTCATCCAGACGGCATCTTCTATCTTCATCCAGCACGGAGCGGGTCCATCTTCAAGACATCCAATGCGGAGCATCCTCTTCTTTCTTCGTCCGACGACTGAATGAAGGTTCCTTTAAATGACGTCATCCAAGATGGCGTCCCTTCAATTCCGATTGGCTGATAGAATTCTATCAGCCAATCAGAATTAAGGTAGAAAAATCCTATTAGCTGATGCAATCAGCCAATAGGATTTAAGGTCAATCCTATTGGCTGATCCAATCAGCCAATAGGATTGAGCTGGCATTCTATTGGCTGTTCCAATCAGCCAATAGAATGCCAGTTCAATCCTATTGGCTGATTGCATCAGCCAATAGGATTTTGTCTACCTTAATTCTTATATTATTGTATTGTAGCTATCTTAGGGTTTATTTTATAGGTAAGTATTTAGTTTTAAATAGGAATAATTTAGTTAATTGTAGTAATTTTATTTAGATTTATTTAAATTATATTTAAGTTAGGGGGGGTTTGGGTTAGGGTTAGACTTAGGTTTAGGGCTTAATAACTTTATTATACTGGTGGCGACGTTGTGGGCGGCAGATTAGGGGTTAATAAATGTAGGTAGGTTGCAGCGACATTGGGGGCGGCAGATTAGGGGTTAATAAATAAAATGTAGGTGTTGGCGATGTTGGGGGCAGCAGATTAGGGGTTCATAAGTATAATATAGGTAGCGGCGGTGTCCGGAGTGGCAGATTAGGGGTTAATAATATAATGTAGGTGTCGGTGATGTCGGGGGAGGCAGATTAGGGGTTAATAAGTGTAAGATTAGGGGTGTTTAAACTCGGGGTTCATGTTAGGGTGTTAGGTGTAGACATAAATTTATTTTCCCCATAGGAATCAATGGGGCTGCGTTAGGAGCTAAACGCTGCTTTTTTGCAGGTGTAAGACTTTTTTTCAGCCGGCTCTCCCCCATTGATTCCTATGGGGAAATCGTGCACGAGCACGTTTTAACAGCTCACCGCTAACGTAAGCAGCGCTGGTATTGAGGTGAGATGTGGAGCAAAATTTTGCTCTTCGCTTACTTTTTTGCGGCTAACGCCGGGTTACTAAAAACCCGTAATACCAGGGCTGTCTGCAAGTGAGCGGTGAGGGAAAACTGCTCATTAGCACCACACCCCTGTTAACGCAAAACTCGTAATCTAGGTGAAAGTGAAGCAGAACCTGACATAATACTAAGCCAAAAGATGAATATAGATCCAGCAGAATTACCCCAATATGTTTACAACCTATCAATCAAAGTTGATCAAATTGCTCAATCTCTGAGAGACCTACAAGTTGAGAATCAGTCTTTGCATACTGTTATTAGGGATTCTATAGCCACTCAGTCAGATCCCACACCTGAACCTCATGTATCACTACCTGATACTTTCTCTGGAGAAAGAAAGAAATATAGACAGTTTAAAAATGCCTGTCATCTATTATTTACAATGAGACCCAGAACCTACAGTACTGAAAGAATAAAGGTACTAACAATCATTTCTTTCTTAAGGGATGAACCTAGGGTCTGGGCGGATTCTTTTTATGAAAGAGATGATCCCATACTAGGATACCTAGATGACTTCATAAGTACCATGGACCAATTATACCAGAACACAAACATCCAGATGACCGCAGAAGTTAATATGCATAATTTAAAGCAAGGAAGACGAGCGGTAGAAGAATATATAACAGGCTTCAAACAATGTGCCACAGACTCACAATGGAACGCCATAGCCCTCCGGAATTAATTTCGTCTCGGTCTCTCAGACCCCATAAAGGATAAGTTAGCCAGAACTGAATTGCCTAAAACTCTTGAAGCTTTAATGAGACTGGTGATTCAAATTGACAGGAGACTTAGAGAAAGAAAGGTGGAACGTTATTCTCAAGATCCTCCTTTTAGAAAAATTATTACATCAAGCCATAACCAATCACCTAGTACGTCAAAAGCCATACAAGAACCAATGGAGATTGGTTTCATAAGAGGACCACTGACAACTGAAGAAAGAAACCGCAGAAGAATTAATCAATTGTGTATGTACTGCGCCAATGCATCTCATTCAGTAAAGGATTGTCCCCAACTCCTTAAAACAAAGAAAAGTAAGTTCCAGGATGTGTTATCCTCTCAAACAACAAACAGCACACATAATTATTGTCTGTTATCTTTGGTTTTACAGTGGGACCAAGACAGACCGACAACTGAAGCAATTCTGGATAGTGGAGCATATGGAAACTTTATTGACATCTCAATTGTGAAAACAAATAATAATAATAAAATACCACTTATCTTGAAACAAAACCATGTCTGTATTCATGTTATTTACGGCTCACCCATTAATACTGGACCTATAACACATCACACAATTCCTATTCTCGTAACTACAGCATCTGGTCACACTGAATATATAAAGTTTGATGTTTTACCCTCTCCTTTGTTTCCTATTGTTTTAGGTATACAATGGCTACAACTTCACCAACCTTTAATTGTTTGGAAAACTCTGCAGGACAAATTGAATTCCTCCCACTGTTTACAAACCTGTTACAACACACATCTGAAGAAGTCCTCATTCTTCCTAAAGAATACTCAGATTTTATAGATGTATTAAGCAAGAAAGAGGCCATAAATTTACCCCCGCGTCGGATTTACGATTGCCCCATAGATTTACAGCCTAGGGCCACAATACCATATGGTCATCTATACCCACTCAGTCAACACGAGTTGGAACACTTAAAGGAATACCTCCAAGAAAACATACGTAAAGGGTTCATCAGACCTTCCACTTTTTTTTTGTGAAGAACAAAGATTTGTCACTTAGGCCTATTATTGATTACCGGGAACTTAATAGGAAGACAATCAAAAATAGGTACCCCTTACCACTGATCCCAGAACTTATAGAACGTTTATTTCAAGCTAAAATTTTCACTAAATTGGACCTACGAGGAGCATACAATTTGGTTCACATTAGAGAAGGAGATGAATGGCTCACTGCCTTTAGAACACGCTACGGTCTCTATGAGTACTTAGCTATGCCATTTGGCTTATGCAATGCCCCCGCTACCTTTCAGCATTTCATCAATTATGTATTCAGAGACCTCCTCGACATCTGCATGGTAATATATCTTGATGATATCCTCATATGCTCAAAAACAAAACAGGACCACATTTAACATGTAAGATGGGTTCTACCTAGGCTTAGAGTTCATCAGCTTTATGCCAAGGCAGAAAAGTGTGTTTTTCATACTGACATTTCATTCTTGGGTTACCTCATAAGTCCAAACGCTATCCAGATGGAAGACAACAAGGTTGATACAGTAAAAAATTGGCCTATACCTACAAATAAGAAAGATCTTCAAAGATTTTTAGGGTTTTCAAACTACTACAGAAAATTCATAAAAGATTATTACAAAATATATAAACCCTTAACCCAACTTACAAGAGTCCCTGACGAAGTGCCTACGGGCAGGAAACGCGCCGGACGTTCTTATCCTATCTGCTCTCTCCCGAGCTTATATGTACCAAGTCTCAACCTGTGACTTTAAATAAAGTTGGCTTTTACTTGCAACAATTTTGGCGGATTTTGTTTTCCTTACAGCAGGCAACCTTACGTGTTTTCCATTGGAGTTCTATTATTTTCGAGACTGAGGAGTGTCTCTTTACCTGACTGCAAGGAGCCTTGCTATCGTCCCACGCAGTGGAAACGGCAGATACAAGGTAATCTTTTATGTGCAAGATACCTATTGATAACTTCTCTATACAGCTGTCATCAGGCATTTTTACACCATTTGCTTGTTTCTTTCACTGGTGGGATTGACAAGAGACGTTTGATATACGAGATATTACACCAACAGTATTACTAAGTTTGGGACACTTGATTAATCTGAACTGTTAACATTGTTACATAATTTTACCTGGATATAAGTGTAATATCGCTACAAAGTGGTTTGAGTGCGCAAATTGCTTGATCGCCAACTTACAAGTTCAAACAGACCATTCAGTTGGAATCCTCAAGCTTCAGCAGCATTCAACTTCCTCAAACAGAGTTTTACCACAGCACCTATACTTAAGTTCCCTGATCCAAAACTACAATTCATACTGGAAGTAGATTCCTCCGATTATGCGTTAGGAGCGGTGTTATCACAACGTACGTCTACAACTGAACCTATTCATGCAGTGGCATTCTATTCTAAAGTCATGAGTTCAGCAGAGATTAATTATCCCATAGGGGAGAAGGAACTATTAGCCATAAGACGAGCATTTGAACATTGGAGACATTTGCTTGAAGGCACCAAGTTACCCATTATAGTTTATACGAACCAAAAAAAAACTAGAATATCTACAAACAAATAAGTCACTCTCTTCTAGGCAGGTTAGCTGGAGCCTGTATTTCTCAAGATTCAATTTCCATATTATTTACAGACCAGCCTCAAAAAATGGAAAAGCTGATGCACTATCCCGTATGGACTCAAGACCAAGTTATGCCCCATCTACTACTCAGATTGTACCATCTGGACATTTCATAGGCATTAATATCTCTGCACATCTACAAAAGGAACTAAAACAATCTTTACAAAGGGATACCAGTATACCATATCAACATTTAGAAGAAGAAGATTCTGAAGGTTTCCTCTACCATGATGAAAAAATCTATATACCTACAGATTTACGATTGAAAATTTTAGAAATATACCATGACTCTCCTTTAGCTGGGCATCCTGGTATGCAAAGAACATACGAAAAGATATCTAGACAATTTTGGTGGCCTGCTATGAAAACTACCATTAAGGAGTACATCTCCTCTTGCTCCACATGCGCTATCTCAAAATCTGAGAAAATACTGCCATATGGTTTACTTCTTCCATTACAAATACCAGATAAACCCTGGCAACATATAGGTTTAGATTTCATTGTAGAATTACCAACCTCACAAAATCAAAATACCATCCTTGCAGTCATTAATCTCTTTACCAAGATGGCACACTTCATTCCATATCATAAACTGCCCACTTCCACCGAGACTGCCAAAATGTTTATAAAACATATAATAAAAATGCATGGTTTACCTGCCAACCTGCCAACCGATAATGGAACCCAATTTACCTCAGGTTTCTGGAAACAGTTATGTTTACAGCTCCAGATGGATCACCGATTTTCTACCTCCTTCCACCCACAAACCAATGGACAGACTGAGAGGCTAAACCAATGGCTTGAACAATATCTCTGCTGTTATTGTTCCAACCAACAAGGTGATTGGGTACAGTATTTACCTATGGCAGAATTTGCATTTAATCATTCTTACAACTCTTCTACCAAGATGACACCTTTTTATGCGAATTATGGTTATCATCCATCCTTTCTTTCTACTTCTACTACTATTACAGATTCCCCTATAGTCGATGAAATGACTAACTCCATGTTGGAGATATTCAACACTTTACAGGACAACATTCAGGAAGCACAGAACACCCAGAAAAAATACCAAGAACTTACGCAGGAGGACACCTCCTACTTACCAGGTCAGAGACCAGGTATGATTGTCCACTAAAAATCTAAAATTACAGATACCCAGCAAGAAACTATACAGTCTATTCATTGGACCTTTTCGCATAACTAGGATATCAACATAAATGCTGTCACCCTACAGCTACCATCTACATTGAAGATTCACCCTACGTTCCACGTTTCTTTGTTAAAGTCTTATAGACCTATGAGGAATACTAAAGATATTCTACCTCCTACTTCACTAAATCCTGATTATGATGAGTACGAGGTCAAGACTCTTCTGGATTCCAGGATCTGTAGAGGGAAGCTGCAGTACCTCGTTCATTGGAAAGGTTTTCCACCAGAAGACAACACTTGGGAACTGTCCATCAACCTCTACACACCGAAATTGGTTTCTTTGTACCATCGCCAATTTCCAGATCGGCCCCGTCCTAAAGCTGTGGAACAGATTCCCTGAAGGGGGGGGGGTCATGTCAGGAACCTCCTCTCTCATACCTGGCCCTTCCCTTTCTGCATACTTATTCTAGTCGCGCCTATTCACAGGTGCTTAGTATTGTTTGTTGTTTGCCTTCAATTGACTAGCATCAAGCTGAGCTCTGGATTTCCTAAAATCTGCTATAAGGAGAGATTACTACAATTTACGGATTCCCTGCTAAGCAGTCACTTTATATTGTAACCAATTCTCTGAAGTAAATATCAGCTTTGGAGATCTAAAGACATTTATCTCACTGTTTACTTTGTTTGCAGATCCTGTGTATAATCCTGTCTGTGTGAGATCCATGCTGTGCTGCTGCACACTACTTCCATTCTGAGTTTAACTTCAATCTAACTTTAAGTTCCCTCTCTCCGTTATCCTGGGAATGCGGATTACTCGGACTATTTTAAAGGTCAGTTACTGTATCGTTCTATATTCTAAAAGATACTGCATTACTCTTTTGTGTGTTACGGACATTGGCTCCTCCCACTTCATTTTGTCACCGCTTCTGATCTAACAACTAACACAGCTATATTTCCAACATCCCTGTAACAATATGTGTGGTGCCTGAATCGATACAATTACTCAGTTAGAGAGACTCGCTACTAATCTTACTTTGTGTTACAATCTGCAATGTCAAACTTCTGAGAGAGAGAAGTTTCAGTTATTTTCATATTATTTTTCACTAGAAACTTATACATTTCCCTACTTGACAATTGGTAGGAAAATAGTCACAAAGTGATACAAATTACAATTATAGTTAATCACTATTCAATATCAATTATTCTGCAGTTGAGATCTATCATTTATCAAACAAAGTGAAGCTGAACCTGACAGTGGCTGAATTATTGCCACTAAGTCCCCTGAACCAAAGGGGTCCCGCTCCAGGTAAGAGCCGATTTAGGCTTTGGGAGTGAGAATATAGAGGCGACCGCCAGAGATGCGGGGGTGAGTATTTAAATACCTATTCGTATATAGAATATCCACTGAAGCTGTTTAACGTTGCGTTTGAGCAATTACTGGAGAATATATGTGGATGATATATATGCTGTTTCTATAAAGACTGCTATACCTCCAAGTTTGCATTTGTATTTGTAATCACATAGAAAAATATAGAGCCTAGCACTACCAGTGTTTAATAAACAAAGAAGTCTGTCAAAATTCCTTAGTAGCTTGAAGATAGAACTTCAAGGCCCGAACCATATCCAAATTATGAAGTAACCGCTCCTTTGAAGAAGAAGGGTTAGGACACAAAAAAGGAACAACAATCTCCTGATTGATGTTGCGATCTGAAACAACCTTAGGAAGAAAACCTAATCTAGTACGAAGAACAGCCTTATCAGCATGGAATACTAGGTAAGGGGGCTCACATTGCAAGGCAGCCATCTCAGATACTCTGTGTGCTGAAGCAATAGCCAGTAGAAAGAGAACCTTCCAAGATAGTAATTTAATGCAACCAAATGCATAGGCTCAAACGGAGCTCTCTGCAAAACTTTAAGAACTAGATTTAAGCTCCAGGGAGGAGCAGTAGGTTTAAACACAGGCCTGATTCTAGACAGAGCCTGAACAAAAGACTGTACATCAGGAAGCCCAGCGATCCTCTTGTGCAATAACACAGAAAGCACCGAAATCTGTCCCTTTAAAAGGAACTAGCGGCAAGTCCCTTCTCCAAACCATCTTGGAGAAAAGACCTTATGCCAGAGGAATCCACGTTCTTCACACCAGAATAAGTAGGTCCTCCACACCTTATAATAGATGCAATGGGTGACCGGCTTTCTAGCTTGAATAAGAGTATCAATCACTCTCTCAGAAAAACCTCTCTTGGCTAGGACTAAGCGTTCAATCTCCACGCAGTCAGCCTCAGAGAATCTAGATTCCGATGAACAAAAGGACCCTGTTCCAGTAGATCCCTGCGACAAGGTAAGCTGCATGGAGGAGATGAAGACATCCCCACCAGGTCGGCGAACCACATCCTTCGCGGCCACGATGGAGCAATTAGAATAGCCAAAGCTTGCTCCCACTTAATGCGGGCCTCCTTTGCCCCCAGTGACCATAGATATGATTGAGTCCAGGCCTGGACTGAAAATAATCTTTCCCTTAAATGGAAGTGAAAGTAATCTAGATTTTGAAGTCATGTCTGCAGACCAAGAATTCAGCTAGAGTGCCCTACGGGCTAGAACAGAAAAACCTGATGTTTTGCCATTCAGGCGAATAATCTGCATATTGGCATTGCAGATAAAAGTTAGCTACCCTCAAGGCCTTAATTCTTTCCTGTATCTCGTCAAGGGGAGTTTCCACCGCCACCAATACCAATAGGTAGTGGCTCCAGCCACCGCAGCAACCTCCGCTGCAGGTTGAAATAAATATCCTGTGTGCTGAAACATCTTTCTTAACAGAGTTTCTAGCTTCTTATCCATGGGCTCCTTAAACAACGAACTATCCTCAAGCAGGATGGTAGTGTGCTTAGCAAGCGTGGAGATAGCTCCATCCACCTTAGGGACGGAACCCCACAACTCTAATTGAGAGTCCGGAACTGGGAACATTTTTTTAAAGGAAGAAGAAGGCTCTGAAGGCTCATTTCAGTGAGCCTTCAGAGCAGAAGGTGCAAGCCATATCTTTTTGCGATCCTCCAAGGAACAGCCCCACTTAATTTAAACCACAGAGGGAAGACCCCCCCTTTTTTTTTTTAGTTGTTTTAGTTTTACATGTTAAGAGTGCGCCCTCTAGATTGTTATCCTATATGAATTGTGATTTTATGATTGTATTTTTTAGAAGATAAAATAACTTGTGTTTTAAATACTGCCTTTTTTAGCAAATAGGTTTTAAACAGGTTTTAAAAGAACCAATTAAATACTGTCGTATATGTTGAATTTAGCAAGTAGTGATTGTGTCAATTATTCCATATTTACCTTTAGCTGATATCTATTAGCGCTCACTCTGTAAGGTTTTTTGTTTTTTTTAGTTTAAGATCCAAGTCTCTCCCATTCATTCTTAATAATATTAGCCATCTTTACGGGAACCGGGAAAGTATGTGGCACCACCCTGTCCTCATAAATCTTATCAAGCTTAGGAATAGAAGGTTTCTCGGGTAATTTAGGTTCTGGAACCTCTAACGTAGCCAACACTTCTTTTAAAAGAAAGCGTAAATGCTTGATCCTAAATCTAAAGTCTGGTTCCTCCGCGGCCGAAGGTTTAGAGGCAGCAGATTCCGAACCAGAAAGAGCATCCTCTGAAGTATCAGAGGCGTCCTCATCAGCGGATAATCTTGAATCAGATAAATCCAACAAGTTGGTAGATGACCCCTGGGAAGGATAGCAATATTTGACCTTTCGCTTGCGCTTAGCAAGGCGAGTTAAAGCACTGAAGACCGCAGACACTGCCGTTTGTAGCTGATCAGTAAAGTCTGGCGGTAAAAGGGCCCCTTCCGAAGGAGGATTAGCAGTCTATTGGGAAGCTGCATGTGTAATAGGAGATGACAGCAGGGAACACACCTCACGGGACGGAGACCCCTCAGAGGTGGATGGCTCAGTGGTACTAAACATCTTTGTTTTCTTAGATATAAGTACTTTATCAAGGCATGTGGAACATAATTGAGCAGGCGGGTATACCGTAGCCTCCTCAAAATAAAAACAGGTATTAGATTTTGGTAAAGAGGGAGTACCCTCTAATGTATCAGAGTCCACAGCTTGTGCTTTTAAGATGGACTATAGAAAAGATAAATGGCACCTTTATTCTCCCGATGGCTGGGGCACTCACCACCTCCTATGACCCAGGCTCCACAGAGAAACTGCTTTGTCTCCTGTAAACAGCCTGGTCAGGAAAGAGGAAATTAATGAGACCACATCCGGTCACGTGGAGTGCCATGCAGGACCGCCCCTGCTCCTGGAATAAGTGCGCCAAACAAACCATGCAGTTACCCAAAAACGAAAGAAAAATCAGAATGTTCCAACATTGCCAGAGCCTCATCTCACACATGTCGCAGCATAAAACATAATAAAGTACACACTGTGACCCTGTCTTCTTGCGTTATCATATGAGTATAAAATGAAACGATCTTACCGGAATCACCGCGGTGGAACACACATCCTCTCAAGTTTGACTGTCTTGTAGCATCGCACCTGACATGGACTTGAGTGATAGAATCAGGCAGTGAAACTCGTCAACACTGATTGCTTAGGAGCTGTTAATACGAGTCTGGATGGTTTTGCAGAAAGACTCTCCCTGCATCTCCAGACCTTAACATTCGTCAATGCTCTTACTGAGAGGCTGATAAGACTACCTAAAGGGACAGTCTAGTCCAAAATAAACTTTCATGATTCAGATAGAGAATGTAATTTTAAACAATTTTCCAATTTACTTTTATCACTGATTTTGCTTTGTTCTCTTGGTAGTTCGTTGAAAGCTAAACATAGGAGGTTCATATGCTAATTTCGAAGCCCTTGAAGGCCGCCTCTTCTCTCAGGGCATTTTGACAGTTTTTCACCACTAGAGGGTGTTAGTTCATGTGAGTCATATAGATAGCACTGTGTTCACGCATGTGGAGTTCCAGTGAGCTAGCTCTGATTGGCTAAAATGGATGTCTGTCAAAAGAACTGAAATAAGGGGGCAGTTTGCAGAGGCTTACATACAAGGTAATCACAGAGGTAAAAAGTGTATTTATATAACTGTGTTGGTTATGCAAAACTAGGGAATGGGTTATAAAGGGATTATCTATCTTTTTAAACAAACATTCTGGTGTAGACTGTCTCTTTAAAACTCCAGTCCCATACCAAAGGGTGTGACTTGAGGGTACCCTCCATAAGAGACCACTCCGAATCTTCCGACACTTCTCTGCCATCCTCCTGTGACGAAAGGCAATGAATGACTGGGGGATGAGGGGAGTGGGGGGAGGTATTTAGGC
The DNA here is from genome assembly GCF_027579735.1 of Bombina bombina. Classification (NCBI taxonomy): domain Eukaryota; kingdom Metazoa; phylum Chordata; class Amphibia; order Anura; family Bombinatoridae; genus Bombina; species Bombina bombina. The sequence goes on from NC_069501.1 coordinate 222,432,199, forward strand.
CTTTGGCTGGGGTGTCTTTGCCTCCTCCTGGTGGCCAGGTTCTGTATTCCCACAAGTAAGGAATAAAGCCATGGACTCTCCTCATATTAAGAAGGAAATTATATATATATATATATATATATATTTAAACAATAAATAGAACATACTCTGCTATGTTATGAACATTAAAATGTAAATTATGCCACATAAGCTTCTGTATTTCCACTTTCAAATAACCGCAATCGGGTTTGAGCAACTTGTTAGGTGTTAGTTGTTTTTTCTAAAATAGCGCCTCCATTAATGTTGAAGGGGGAATGCAATTATGTGTTTGCAACCTCGAGTAATCTATCTTTTATTCTTTTATGGCGAATATGCATGTGCTTAAGCACATACTTTTTACTTTCAACTTGTAATATGAGTGCAAACCATTGATCACAAAAACTTACTTATAGAGTTTTTAACACTTGAAAACAAGTGCAAAATTGCGCTCCACTCATAATCTAGCCCTTTGAACACTAAAACTTGTAATCAAAATCAATCTGAATTTGGTATAGAAAAATGTAACCCTTCACATGCATTATATTTTCCTGCATTTAAATGTCATGAGCAGTGAAAATGTTTGAAATATTAAACTAGCAGATATGTTAAAAATGCAGTTGGCATAAGCCTCTGTATTTAATGGTTATGCTTTTATTTTGTGGTTTTATTTAAAACTGTAATCTCATACCCTGGTACGAAAATACATTTTTGGTAAGAAAGAAAATACAATGTTTCTTAAAGGGACATGAAACCCAAATTGTTTCTTTCATGATTCAGATAGAGATTACAATTTTAACCAACTTTCAAATTTTCTTCAGTTATTTAATTGGCTTCATTCTCTTGGTATACTTTGTTGAAGAAGCAGCACTGCACTGCTGGGAGCTAGCTGAACACATTAGGTGAGCAAATAACACGAGGCACAAATGTGCAGCACCCAATCAGCAGCTCCTGAGCCTACCTAGGTATCTTTTTCAACAAAGGATACAAAGAGAAAATTAGGTAATAGAAGTAAATTGGAAAGTTGTTTAAAATCATCTCTCTATCTGAATCATGAAAGAAAAAATTTGGGTTTCGTATCCCTTTAATATTCAAAGCGCATGTTAAAATACACTAGAGTATCATAGAACTAAGGATTCCTCCAAGCTGTCATATTACCAATATAGAATAAATATAAAATTAAATACATGATTATTAGCTTCTCCAATGTTTGTGGGTATTTAGAACTTGATCATTTTCAATCAGTACCATAGTTTGTTTTTGTTTTACATAAGATATTTAGTAAGACCTGCATTTTTCCCAGTAAAGAGTAAATGACAACAAGCATACATTGGACTTTCATGTCCCATTAAATTATTCAGTCGCCTTGTTTTCTGCATTGCCAAGCTTTGATTTTATCCACTATTCCCTGGTTTCTCAACAGCCGGGCCGTGATAGCCCTGCTGGTAGGCCCTGACCTGTCATGCCCCCACTGCACACTCTTACCCTACTGCACACCAGGGGCAGATTGACCAATCAAGGCCCCAGGAAAACTGGAAAAACACTGACCCAAATGTATTCAAATTTATGCAAATGAACATGGTAGCCTTTCTGTCCTAATCCCAACAGGCCCATCAACCTCCAGAGCCAGGACCCCCAACATTAAGGGCCAAAGAAAGGGCCCCCAACCTCCAGGGCCAGACCTCACACTACATGGCCCTCACAGCGACAGACCCTCGGCAGGACCCCCCACACTCCAGGGCCCCCACTAAACCCACACTAAACTGCTTAGTTACTGATAGGGCAAATCCCTGCTGCTTACTATATATATATATATATATATATATATATATATATATATATATATATATATATATATATATATATATATATATATATATATATATTGGTAGGAAGAGTAGTATTAAGGCGCACTGTTCATAAAATTAGTAATAACCAATATATTATTAATAATGGTGTCAGAGTAGTGAGTGTGCTGCAAGGCTCAAAGTATTTTAATATAGATAGTTCTATGCAATATAATATATCTAGTATAAGTATTTGTACCAGCAGCGTCTGAATGATAGTGTACCAATCAGGTGAAATTGTGGTCCTAAAGATATTTTTATCCTTGTTTCACTGTTAAGGTACTAATAATTCACTTAATATGACATCATAAAGTTCACAAAGTTCACAAAATTCACAGGTATTTTCAGTCCCAAGATTCAAGTAGATTATGTAGGATAAACAAATTATAGTTTTCTGTCTAATCCTTATGTAGTAAATAAATGCCCACTTACTAGATGTTACCTCAATCCTATGAGGTAAGTGGGAAGCGTCTTTAGTAAGTATAGTTGTCCCTCAGCAATCTGGAATCTTTACTTCTCTGACTTTTTAGTGTGGTGAGAAACACTGCTTTCTTGCTTCCTTAGTATGGTAGAGATTTCTTTCTCCTTCCTTTTAGTGTGCTTTGGTTATTCACTCAGCTCCCAATAAACCGTGATGTGGAATACATAGATAAGGGAACAGAAATATGGAAACGATAGTGCAACACTGTTGTACAAGTTTAAAACATATTTATTTCATATGTAAAATATGCTTACATTCTTCCACCTCAATCCAATATGAGGTATTAGTTAGGCATAGTAGTGTTATATAAACAGTACAAAATTCCAAGGTGAATAATCAAAAGTGCAGGAAAACGTCATACAAGCAGTTTATAAGATGCAGTTCAATATATTTTTGTTCAAATCTCTCCTTACGCGTTTCAAAGGTTTCAAGTAATGGGTTACCTTCTTCATCAGAGGAAAATTTCGAGTATGATTGCTGGTGTTTGGATAGGGACTTTAAATAGGGTTTACCTGTGTAATTTCGATATTTCAGAGCTCTGATTGGCTCTTAGTAGTCATATGATTTGAGAGGTGTGTGGGCTAATATGCCAATCACTGGCTTGATAAATCGTACTCATTTTAATTTAACTTACAAAATATTTTTAGTAAAGAGATGGAAGGAGTGAAACTATTGGTTTCAAAGTGCCTACAAAGTATTTCTTATCTACTTCGTTTGTTAGATTCGGAGGCGGTTACGAGCGCGAGAGCGGAGTTCTGGCGCATGCGTAATGCTACCGAATAGGTGTGTATAGCAAATGCGGCGGGGGGGTGTGCGATTGAACCAATCGAATTGGAGGTTCAAGATTGTGTGTGTAATACATCCCCGATCGCTGAGGTTTTTATTCCAAAGTGAGCAATATGGAGGGGTTTATATGGGCTAATTGGAGGACGTGCTGCTACAAGTATAAATAAATGAATAACCAGTTATAATAAGTGAGCCCAGACTAATAGTTCATTTTAGCGCATGCGTATACTCAACTTACTATTTTTGGCAGATAAATGAAGGTTTGCGTGAATAGTCAATTGGATTTGTGTTATACATATGTTATGGTACTAAACACAGGGGTAAATAGATTGGTTGATGTGATATATCAAAAATACCCTAAAGTTCAGTTTTTCCACAAAAAGAACTGTAATAGGGTTGGAATGATTTGTGGTAAGGAGTGATTTGAACTACCTTCATAATCCAAATCATCCCAATTTGTGGATACATTGCTACTTCCTCTTAATTTGTATAAAACATAATATATGCATTAAAAGAATTAAAATATGCTTTGAAATATGAGATATGCCATCTTACAAATTAAAACAATTTTTCTATATAAAGGAACGAAACTCATAAATATATTTGAAATTCCACTGTCAATAAAAACATATTTTAGCTAAAAACAATCCACATTTTTGTGCGGTATTTTTTAAGGGCAAAAGACAGGATCCCAGAGAGTGGGTGTTCAGTTTAATAAAGTGAGTCACCTAGATTCATTAAGAATATTTGAATTTGTTTACAGGGTTCTCACAAATTGCTTATAGATCATATTATACAGTTGTCTGTATCCTAGTATATATATATATATATATATATATATATATATATATATATATATATATATATATATATATATGTGGGTGACCCAAAGTGAATACCTGTAGAGAATTTTTTTTGTGTCTTAGGTGGTGGGTTGACTCATTTGTTCCATATGGATGTATTAGTATATATATATATATATATATATATATATATATATATATATATATATATATATATATATGCTATTCTTTATTATTTTTATTTATCCACTAAAAAGGCTGCCAAATCAATATCTTTGTTCAGTCCAAATGGTGTTTGTGAATGAAGGGTATGTATCCAGAAGGTTTCTCTTCTTCTTAGATATAGTTCTCTATCACCACGTCTCTCGTTAATTGGTATACATTCTAGAATCGTGGCTCTTAATCCTTCTGAGTCTTTGTTGTGATAATTTTTTATAATGAAGTGACAGATTGAGATTTTTCTCCTGCTTTTATGTTCGTCAGATGTTCTGCTACCCTTTACTTAAAGGGTCGTGTGGTGCGTCCTATGTATTGAAGACCACATGTGCATTCAATCAAGTAAACAACATAATCTGTTTTGCAATTGCAAGCGGCATTGATTTTACATAATTTACCATTATTGCTAGATCTAACTTCTTTGGTGGATTTTTGTCCGCTATAGTGATGCTCACATGCGACACAATTCAGGCGGTTGCATTTGAAAAAGCATGTGGACAATTTACCTAGCCAATTTTGTTTTTTTGGCTGTTTCAATTTGCTTGGTGCAAGAGTATTTTTCAAATTTCTATTTTTGCAAAAAATCAATTTGGGTTCTTTTGGAATGATTGATTTTAGAAGGTCATCCTTTTCTAATAGATGCCAATGTTTTCTCAAAATCATTTTAATTTCTTTAGAACCTTCATTGTATGTAGTAATAAAGTTAGCAGTGTCTTGTTGCATTTTTCCTACATATTGTTTTTTCTTTTTTTGTAGAAGTGAGTTCCTATCAATACATTTCACTTTTTTGTAAGCTTTGTTCAGTTCTGTTTCCTGGTAGCCTCTTTCTATAAATCTCTTCTTCAATACAGCTGCTTCTTGTTCGAAATGTTCCATTTTGGAGCAGTTGCGTCTAAGACGTTGATATTGGCCGTATGGGATGTTTCTTATCCATTCCTGGTTGTGGCCACTAGAGGCTAGTAGGTATTTGTTGCTGTCAGTTGTTTTTTTGTGAAGTTTAGTATGAATTGAACCTTCTTCCTGGAATAGTATTATATCGAGAAAATCAATCTCTACTTTGTTCCTTTTTTCTGTGAAAGTGAGGTTGAACTCATTTGTGTTTAAGGTTTTCACGAAATCACTCAGAATATTGTCAGGGCCTTCCCAGATCATGATATCATCAATGTATCTTGCCCATTTTATAATATGCTTATGGAATGGATTGTTAGACCATATATGGCATTCCTCCCATAGCCCCATATAGAGGTTGGCAAAGCTGGGTGCAAAGCGAGTTCCCATTGCTGTGCCTTGGAGCTGTAGGAAATAGTCCTTTTCGAATAGAAAGAAGTTTTTTTCCAGAACAAATTTTATTGAGTCTAAAAGAAACGTGCATGTTTCTTTTGGGAGATCAGTCAGGGTTTTCAGCCAAAAATCAACAGCTTCTATTCCTTTCTCGTGTGGTATGTTTGTATATAGAGCACTTACGTCCAGGGTAACCCAAATGAAATTCTCTCTCCAGATTACTTCTGTCATTTTTCCAATTGTGTCAGGGGTATCTCTCAAAAAAGATTTTAGTCTTGGTACTAGAGGTTGAAGAAAGTTGTCTATGTACTCCGATAGTTTTGAGGTTAGGGAATTAATGCCTGAGACGATTGGTCTTCCTGGGGGTATTTGCATATTTTTATGCACCTTTGGAAGGTGATAAAAAATCGCTGTGGTGGGGTTATCGTTTTTTAGATAAGCTAATTCATCTTCATTCAGGACTTTCTCTTCCTTGGCATTGTCCAATAGGTGGCGATATTCCTTTAGGAAGGTGTTGGTAGGATCTCCTGGAAGTTTTCTGTAGTTGGTTTCATCCTTTAGGAGGTTATATGCTTCTTTTATATAGTGCACTCTGTCTTGGATTACGATGCCCCCTCCTTTATCCGTCTCTCTTATGATTAGGTTACTGTTACAAATGGGTCAACCCACCACCTAAGACACAAAAAAAATTCTCTACAGGTATTCACTTTGGGTCACATATATATATATATATATATATATATATATATATATATATATATATATATATATATATATATTAGGATACAGACAACTGTATAATATGATCTATAAGCAATTTGTGAGAACCCTGTAAACAAATTCAAATATTCTTAATGAATCTAGGTTTAGGTTCACTTTATTAAACTGAACACCCACTCTCTGGGATCCTGTCTTTTGCCCTTAAAAAATACCGCGCAAAAATGTGGATTGTTTTTAGCTAAAATATGTTTTTATTGACAGTGGAATTTCAAATATATTTATGAGTTTCGTTCCTTTATATAGAAAAATTGTTTTAATTTGTAAGATGGCATATCTCATATTTCAAAGCATAATTTAATTCTTTTAATGCATATATTATGTTTTATACAAATTAAGAGGAAGTAGAAATGTATCCACAAATTGGGATGATTTGGATTATGAAGGTAGTTCAAATCACTCCTTACCACAAATCATTCCAACCCTATTACAGTTCTTTTTGTGGAAAAACTGAACTTTAGGGTATTTTTGATATATCACATCAACCAATCTATTTACCCCTGTGTTTAGTACCATAACATATGTATAACACAAATCCAATTGACTATTCACGCAAACCTTCATTTATCTGCCAAAAATAGTAAGTTGAGTATACGAATGCACTAAAATGAACTATTAGTCTGGGCTCACTTATTATAACTGGTTATTCATTTATTTATACTTGTAGCAGCACGTCCTCCAATTAGCCCATATAAACCCCTCCATATTGCTCACTTTGGAATAAAAACCTCAGCGATCGGGGATGTATTACACACACAATCTTGAACCTCCAATTCGATTGGTTCAATCGCACACACCCCCGCCGCATTTGCTATACACACCTATTCGGTAGCATTACGCATGCGCCAGAACTCCGCTCTCGCGCTCGTAACCGCCTCCGAATCTAACAAACGAAGTAGATAAGAAATACTTTGTAGGCACTTTGAAACCAATAGTTTCACTCCTTCCATCTCTTTACTAAAAATATTTTGTAAGTTAAATTAAAATGAGTACGATTTATCAAGCCAGTGATTGGCATATTAGCCCACACACCTCTCAAATCATATGACTACTAAGAGCCAATCAGAGCTCTGAAATATCGAAATTACAGAGGTAAACCCTATTTAAAGTCCCCATCCAAACACCAGCAATCACACTCGAAATTTTCCTCTGATGAAGAAGGTAATCCATTACTTGAAACCTTTGAAACGCGTAAGGAGAGATTTCAACAAAAATATATTGAACTGCATCTTATAAACTGCTTGTATGCCGTTTTCCTGCACTTTTGATTATTCACCTTGGAATTTTGTACTGTTTATATAACACTACTATGCCTAACTGATACCTCATATTGGATTGAGGTGGAAGAATGTAAGCATATTTTACATATGAAATAAATATATGTTTTAAACTTGTACAACAGTGTTGCACTATCGTTTCCATATTTCTGTTCCCTTATCTATGTATTCCACATCACGGTTTATTGGGAGCTGAGTGAATAACCAAAGCACACTAAAAGGAAGGAGAAAGAAATCTCTACCATACTAAGGAAGCAAGAAAGCAGTGTTTCTCACCACCCTAAAGAGGCAGAGAAGCAAAGATTCCAGATTGCTGAGGGACAACTATACTTACTAAAGACGCTTCCCACTTACCTCATAGGATTGAGGTAACATCTAGTAAGTGGGCATTTATTTACTACATAAGGATTAGACAGAAAACTATCATTTGTTTATCCTACATAATCTACTTGAATCTTGGGACTGAAAATACCTGTGAATTTTGTGAACTTTGTGAACTTTATGATGTCATATTAAGTGAATTATTACTACCTTAACAGTGAAACAAGGATAAAAATATCTTTAGGACCACAATTTCACCTGATTGGTACACTATCATTCAGACGCTGCTGGTACAAATACTTATACTAGATATATTATATTGCATAGAACTATCTATATTAAAATACTTTGAGCCTTGCAGCACACTCACTACTCTGACACCATTATTAATAATATATTGGTTATTACTAATTTTATGAACAGTGCGCCTTAATACTACTCTTCCTACCAATAGTTTTCTCTGCTAATCGAAATAGGACAGTGCAGGGTGGGGACCCTGCAATTGCCCTCATTTCAGGTATAAGGGCAGCCAGTTCATTCATCCACATAACAAATCATATACCTCTCGGGGGGGACACCTAGCGCTGAATTACCCTTTATTCTCTTTTTTTACACAACATATATATATATATATATATATATACATACACACAGTATATATATATATATATATATATATATATACACACACATACACACAGTATATATATATATATATATTCACACCAGCAAAGAAGGCACTCTCCGATGTTCACAAATTCATTTATTTGTTAAGGTAAACGTTTTTGGGGTCTCCCCCGTCCTCAGACCACTGAGGTCTGAGGACAGGGGAGACGCCGAAAATGTTTACCTTAACAAATAAATGAATTTGTGAACAACGGAGGGTGCCTTCTTTGCTGTTGTGAATATTATTCTGATTAAAAGTGCACCCCGGAGGCTCTCTTGGATATTGAGTGCTGGTTCCCTATCTTGCATTAGTGTGTGTGTGTGTGTGTGTGTATATATATATGTATATCTACCGGGCCCTGGACATGTCCAGCTAAAATTTACCGTGCCTTGAGGTCACTTTGGTTGAGAACCACTGCACTATTCAATATATGTACCTAGCTATTTATTCCTGGTGCAAACATCTAAACTTGTTCAAAATAATACGAGACAAGTGTAAGGGGCGGTGGCCTTACTTACTGGTCCATCTTTGGGGAACACGAGATCTAGGAACAGGGTCTGGTTTATTTAAAAGTATATTCTGGAAGGTTTAGGGGCAGAGTATAGCAAATATGGATTAACTTGGAGCCTTCTAGGATTGTGGTCTTATATTTCTTAAAGAAAATAGGGCAAAAATAGAGGAAATAGACATAGATTGAGCTCCCAATTCAGAATCGTCCTGCAAGCTGGAGGTTTGTGAACATTTTATACAAACACTATGACCATGACTAGCCTTGTTGTCGGAATACTCAAGCCCAGATTGGCTCTTCCAAATGAGCTAAGTGGTGGGTGAATGTTAATTTGTTTTAAAAATGTTTAGACATTATTGAATAGTAACACAACAGAAATGTCTTTTAATTACAATTAAAAAATGTGTTTACGGTGCCTGTAAGCCCTGTGTGCTATTTAAACACATAGCTACACCATGCACTTGTGCAGTAATAAAATGCTCTGACACACTGGAGTATTACATTGGATGGTCCTTTTAAAAAGACATAAAATGATGACGATTAACTTTAAAGGGACAGTCAACACCAGAATTTTTGTTGTTTTAAAAGATAGATAATCCCTTAATTACCAATTCCCCAGTTTTGCATAACCAACACAGTTATAACTATACACGTTTTACCTCTGTAATTACCTTGTATCTAAGCCTCAGCAGACTGCCCCCTTATTTCAGTTATTTTGACAGACTTGCATTTTAGCCAATCAGAGCTGTCTCCATGGTAAATTCATGTGCACAAGCTCAATGTTATCTATATAAAACACGTGAACTAACTCCCTCTAGTGGTGAAAAACTATCAAAATGCATTTAGATTAGAGGCGGCCTTCAAGGTCTAAGAAATTAGCATATGAACCTCCTAGCTTTAGCTTTTAACTCAGAATACCAAGAGAACAAAGCAAAATTTGTGAAAAAGTAAATTAGAAGGTTGTTTAAAATTACATGCCCTATTTGAAACATGAAAGTTTTGACTGTCCCTTTAATACATCACTTTTGTTGCAAAAACAAAATTCGATTTTTGGAAAAATAAAACTGCATCAGAGGTCCCAACCATCCTGCATTTCTCCAAATTCTAAAACTATTTTGTTTTTACAAACCATGCACCTGCACTGCCCTTCGCCTATAGAAAACCTGACTTAACCCTCTAATTACACTTACTCCTTCTTTGGTTGCTGCACCTCCACCTATGGATATTATAATCAGCCCTGAGCCTCCCATTCCCACATGCTATACAATAAATGCTGGGAGGTGTGCATCATGCGTGTTTTATTTAATGTGCATTGGCTGAGTCATCTAAACCAGCGGTCGCCAACCAGTGGTCCACGAGAAGATGTTGGTGGTCAAGAATTAGTCTCCTCTGATAGTGACCCCCCTGTCGTGCCGCAACTCTCTACAGTGCCTGGCTGGACATCAGTGAAAAACGACGTAGGAGGAGTTAAATTACAATCTCCCTAGGCACACGTAGCTAGATAGTATTTTTAACACCTCCCGCCCGGCGCACTGCTCAGAAGAAGATGATTCCGATCTAAAGCCAAAAAAGGTTTGTATAGTCTTGGATGGAAATAGTGGAATTAAAGTATATAAAAAAGAAAATCTTAAAAAAAAAAATTCTCTTATATTTAATTGCCTTTCTTCCCTTTACCTGTCTCTTTGTAGTAGTTTTCCTAATTCCTTCAGACTTACATCACTTTTGTCTTCCTCCCCTCCATCTTCTATTTTTTAATTAATATAAATTATTTTTCATTCTAATAATTTTTCCGCGCACAAAGCCATTCCACCTGAATTCCAGTAATTGCCATCCAGCAAATCAGTCATATCCCACCAGTATTATAGTAATTGCCAGTAACATCAGCCATGGCTAGCTCACATCAATATTGAGAGCTTTCTGATATAAACTTAATTTATGACTCCAATGTCTGTCCATGATCATAAGTAGTTTTGAATAATTCCTAACTGGGGAGGTAACTTGGAAGTCTTGTGGTCCTTTTAAACATAATTATTTTTTCCCACTTTCTACCTCTCTGTTTCCAGCTCAACAGTTGACACTCACCCTTCATCTGTCATTTGGAAGTATTCTCTAAGTTCTGTCATTCAGTTAGAAGACATGTGCAATTCGTTTTGGATCGATTCGGAAATTCAGAAAATTCTGCAAATTCGGAGATTCGGTTCGATATGAATTTCCGAATTAAAATACTGCCGAATTTACCGAATAAATCCGAATTAGTTCGGATTTATTCGGTAAATTCGGATGGCCATGGATTACACTAGTATTGTACAGTATATTAGGTTATATCACTCTGCTATGGGTTACACCTAATATACAGTACATAATACTAGTCTAATACACAGCACACATACCGAAATTCTGAATTTCCGAACCGAATCCAGGCGAATTTTTCGAATACGAATGAATCCGAAACTAATCCGAAATTTATTCATTCGAAGTTTTCCAAATTTGAATCGATCCGAAACGAAATTCGAAAAACTCAGAATCGATCCAAACTGAAACAAATTTTTCGATCATGCACATATCTATCAGTTAGTTAATTCCAAAAAATAATTCTTAAAAATGTGTGTGTGTGTGTGTGTGTGTATATGTATATATATATATATATATATATATATATATATATATATATATATATATATATATATATATATATATATAAACACACACACACACACACACACACACATTATAGAGGTTTGTACATTTTAAAACAAAATTCATGTTAGTGATCCACGGTATTCAAAATTGTGAGTTTAGTGGTCCCTGAGGTCCGAAAGGTTGGCGACCCCTGATCTAAACTGTCTCATCACACAAGGATTTTTTTTTCTTTTTTACACAGTTCTGCTGCATGTAGTCAATCAGAAACTGCATAGATCTGGAGTAGGGCCACTCTGCTCAGGCAGTGCAGCCTTTGATTGGTGAGGGGGCAGGATTATGTGGTTTGGTTAAGGTAAGGCTGGATAATTTTGATGCCAAAAAAAAATAAAAATTGAATGTTATTGTTGCTAAATAGGGATCAAATGTTATTGTTGCTAAATAGAAACAGTCATGCATATTTTTCTTTTCATGGTTTGCTTGTGTCAACCATTTTCTTTGGGGTCCGCCACTGCTAAAGTTTAATGCATAAATTGATTTTTTTAATATTGTTTAACCCCTTCACTACCGGAAATTTCAGAGAAGAAGAGAAGAACCCAAAATACCAGAGAATTTTTACCATTTTTGCTATCACTCCATTTAACTAGATATAGGGGCCAAATTATCAAGCTCTGAATGGAGCTTGATGCCCCTGTTCCCGCACAAGCTTTCAGGGCCGAAACAGCAATTATGAAGCTGCTCCATAACTTGTCCGCCTCCTCTGAGGCTGCGGACATCAATCTGCCCTATCCTATACGATCGGGCTGATTGACACCCCCTGCTCTGCAGGGGGCATCATTGCACAAGCAGTTTACTAGAACTGCTTGTGCAATGATGTGCAATGATAAATGCAGATAGCGTATGCTACATCGTATATCGACCCCATAGAGCTGTGGTTTTTTTTTTGTTACCTGTCAAAGCTATGTATTTTTTTAAGTAGACAATCCAATGTATTGATCTATGCCCATTTTACTATATTTCATGCCACCATTTCACTGCCAGATGCAATTGCCATTAATTGTCAGTAATTAGAAAGCTGCGCACCACACTTTTATTATTCCCAGCAGTAATGTGGTTAATCAGGTAGCTTGTAAGTTTAATTTTAACTTTAGTGTAGAGATTTCCCTCCCACCCCTTGATCCCTACCTGATCCCTCCCAAACAGCTCTCTTTCCTCCCGCACCCCCCCCCCCACTGGTCACCCCCATCTTAGGTACTATTTTCTGAAGTATAGTGGCCCCCCACCTCCCGCGATCATTAGTTAGGGCCCCCCACCCCAACATTTTTCTGTAGCAAAGCGCACCTTCCCTCCCTCTCCCTTTATATATTATTTTTTTATGCCGCCTCCCTCCACTGTTGGGCTGCCCACCCGCCTCCCAGATTCTCTCTAACCAGCAGATGACCGCTACACACAGTGATGCAGACAGTATCACTGTGTGTAACGATCTGGCATGTGCCCTCATTTGGAACTGGAGCACCAATCGAGCTCCAGTTCCATATGCGGGCAGATGCCTGGAGCTCAGGAACTCCAGCTTTCAGCTGTAACTTCAAAGAAAAGTGTGGAAAACAGCACCAAGAGATATGTGGCTTATGGGGCACGGAACCCAGGATCTGCCTTATCCTGTACACTCCAAGCAATGAAATAATTTGTTCCAGCCACCAATAATTAAAAGACCTTTATTTCTTCATCAACTGGGGTCTTAGACAAACATACAACGTTTCAGACCTGCTATAGGTCCTTAGTCATGTATTATAGTAATACATGACTAAGGACCTATAGCAGGTCTGAAACATTGTATGTTTGTGTAAGACCCCAGTTGATGAAGAAATAAAGGTCTTTTAATTATTGGTGGCTGGAACAAATTACTTCAGCTGTAACTTAACAGCCAAGACTGCTGGAGCTTCCTGAAGCTCCGATGTGTGTCTGTATATATATATATATATATATATATATATATATATATATATATATAGATATATATATATATATATATATATATATATATATATATATATATATATATATATATATATATATATATATACATACACACATACACACACACACACACACGTCATGCAGTACGATAGCCAAAAGTACCAAACTACGTTTATAAATGTATTTTCAAGAAATGAGGTTAAAAAGATAGATAACGCCTTTACTACTCATTCCCCAGTTTTGCACAGCCAACATTGTTATATTGAGTTATAGAAAATACTTGAGAGGAGCGCTAGACTCGACCCACTTAGCCAACCTCTGGTCCTACCTCCTTCCTAGGTAGTTAAAAAATAGGAGAATCTGAATGTGTGTAGTGTAGGTGGCGCTAAAATATATATTAAGTATACCTAGCAGTGGGCTAATAAACCAACGATACTATGTTGTCCTAGGACAGTTTTTTAACAATCCTCATATAAAAATACTTGAGTCAATAATTGGAGGTAACTCGTGCCTGGATTAGAATTATGTACAACTTTTTAATGATATAAAAGGTAAAAACACAATAAATCAAAAACACAGTAAAAATAATCCAAGCAATCTCTCATGCAATTGGCCCAAACACTCTTCAATCACAACCGCTTCTAAATAAAATTGCTAATACAAATTACTATATTGATATTAGATCCTCTATGTGCATGGTTAAGGAGATATACGTCTAAGGAAAAAACATGCAGAAAGAGACAGGTATATGTTTGACTATCTGGCTTGGGTTCTATTCCCGATACAAGTCTCTGTGTATAGGGGACTTTCTTCTGTTGCCGTAACAGACAGACGTGTAACTGCCTGTTTCTACTCGGCCCGTAATATCAAATAGTCCTTGTTTTGCCTTATTACAGTGGTACACCTGCTTGAAATCTCATGAGAAGGGGGAGTTCCCCAGATGAAATATGCAATCTTATGCAAATAGGGGCAAATCCCCACTCGGAACAACAGTCTTATGATGTATTCAAAATAGTAACACCGGAGTCTGTATTCAATGAACAGTTTCCACAGACAATCTTAATCCGGTTAGGTGGTATGGATCACACTTTAGCGGGGAGTTACTGACATATAGATACTCTCACCTGCTGGTCTTTGTCCGGGTGCATAAGCTCTTATAGCGATATTGAAAGTCTGGTTAAGTAGTGGACCTTCTTGTCCCTGTGGGTAACTATCTTCACTTGCGCAAGCCTTATCTGAGTTACCTTTTCACCGCAGCCTCTCCGTGACACTCTGCTCTTCAAGTACTTCGTACGCAGAGCCGGTTACTGCTGAGTTTCCTCTTTGTCTTTCACCTTTCTACGCGTTTCACCCCTTCTTGAAAAAGCCCCACACCTTAGGGGTGAAACGCGTAGAAAGGTGAAAGACAAAGAGGAAACTCAGCAGTAACCGGCTCTGCGTACGAAGTACTTGAAGAGCAGAGTGTCACGGAGAGGCTGCGGTGAAAAGGTAACTCAGATAAGGCTTGCGCAAGTGAAGATAGTTACCCACAGGGACAAGAAGGTCCACTACTTAACCAGACTTTCAATATCGCTATAAGAGCTTATGCACCCGGACAAAGACCAGCAGGTGAGAGTATCTATATGTCAGTAACTCCCCGCTAAAGTGTGATCCATACCACCTAACCGGATTAAGATTGTCTGTGGAAACTGTTCATTGAATACAGACTCCGGTGTTACTATTTTGAATACATCATAAGACTGTTGTTCCGAGTGGGGATTTGCCCCTATTTGCATAAGATTGCATATTTCATCTGGGGAACTCCCCCTTCTCATGAGATTTCAAGCAGGTGTACCACTGTAATAAGGCAAAACAAGGACTATTTGATATTACGGGCCGAGTAGAAACAGGCAGTTACACGTCTGTCTGTTACGGCAACAGAAGAAAGTCCCCTATACACAGAGACTTGTATCGGGAATAGAACCCAAGCCAGATAGTCAAACATATACCTGTCTCTTTCTGCATGTTTTTTCCTTAGACGTATATCTCCTTAACCATGCACATAGAGGATCTAATATCAATATAGTAATTTGTATTAGCAATTTTATTTAGAAGCGGTTGTGATTGAAGAGTGTTTGGGCCAATTGCATGAGAGATTGCTTGGATTATTTTTACTGTGTTTTTGATTTATTGTGTTTTTACCTTTTATATCATTAAAAAGTTGTACATAATTCTAATCCAGGCACGAGTTACCTCCAATTATTGACTCAAGTATTTTTATATGAGGATTGTTAAAAAACTGTCCTAGGACAACATAGTATCGTTGGTTTATTAGCCCACTGCTAGGTATATTCAACATTGTTATATTAAAATACTTTAAAACCTGTAAACCTATATCCGTTTCTAAGCCCCTGCAGCCCACCTATTAACCCAGTGCATTTTATTAGCTTTTCAGAGCCAGACGGTGCTAGTTCATGTGTGCCATATAGATAACATTGTGCTCACATTTGTGGAGTTATACATGAACCAGTACCCTCTAAAATGCAAGTCTGTAAAAAGCACTGAGATTAGGGGCAGAGTCTTAGATACAAGGTAATCATAGGGGTAAAAAAAAAGTATATTAATATAAGTGTTTGCTATGCAAAACTAGGGAATAGGTAATAAAGTGATTGGCTATTGTTTTAAACAATAAAAAATACAAATAGATTGCCCCATTAAATAATCACTTGAAAGAAGCAGACAGGTTATCTAAAAACTGTGTGGAACACAAATTAAGTTACCTTCTTAAAGTGTCAGTAAACCTAAAAATATAGTGCAGAATTATATAACATTATTTTAGCGTTATCGCTATAAACCCTTTTATTCCCTTTTAATTTTTTTAAAATATGTCCGTTTTTCAGACCCGCTCTCTGTACTCTGCTGAGCGGGTCTGGTTTTTTTTACACAGCGCATCGGGCCAGCTGTATAGTCACAACCCGGCCCGACCGCACCATAACACTAAGTGCAGCTCGCTCCTGCTGTCAGACAGAGCGCGGGTCTGAAAAACGGACATATTTGAAAAAAATTAAAAGGGAATAAAAGGGTTTATAACAATAACACTAAAATAATGTTATATAATTCTGCACTATGTGCAGAATTATATAACATTATTTTTTAGGTTTACTGTCCCTTTAAATATAAATTTGCATTTAGACCTAATTCAATGAAGAACTGATATGCAGATGAAGGGGAAGGAAACTATTTCCCAATATGAAGTACTATTATAACATAAAAAATACATTTAGAATTACAACAATCAGGGCCAGTGGTTCCTGTAGTATATTGTAAGTATAAAACATACTAGCCCATATGCTGTATGCTTGAATTGTACTTTTTTATATACTGCTATAGAACATGTTAATCCCTTAAAAATAATAAATATAAATACATTTAAAAAATATATATTTTAAATAAGGAATCAGCTAGATTAATTAGGACGTATTTCAATACCAATTTGTTTAACAGAATATATACAATTTATAACATTATTGTAACTCTAAGAGAAACATGCCCATTTGTTACAAATGGTCATCAGGTGCAATATTTCTAATATAAAACTAAAGGCCCAATGATCTAAAGGTCTCTGGGCTGGCGAGGTTCTTTAAAAATGCTCACCAGTACTTCTATCTCCACCCAATTGTCACCCCCATCTTAAGTACTGGCAGAAAGTTTGCCAGTATGAAAATATAAGGCTTTTTTTTTTCTTAATTCTTTTTTGATTGAGAAAACAAAAATTCACATTACAGACACCACAATAGGACAATAACAGAAATGATAAAATTGGCAGTTACAATTGAGTGCAATAAACAGATGTTCTTGATACAGAAAATACATTATTTTGTCGGTAGAAAGTAGACATGTTACAAAAGGATCATATGAAGAATAATCTAAGGAGAATCATATTGTAGATTACCTGTAAAGGGTCTCAATTTTTTTAAAACTTTTTTTAACCCCTTAAGGACCAGCGACGTACCCTGTATGTCGCTGGCCTTTTTTTGGGACTTGATTGTTTTATAGCGTGGTCTTCCCACCAGCGTTGAGACTGCTCTATTCCACAAAGCCTGCTGGAGGAAGGGAATTAATAGTGTGTTCTTGCTAGACTTGTGCTATTATGTCTTGAAAAAACCCTTAACGACCAGTGACATACAGGGTACATTGTGGTCATTAAGGGGTTAATAAACAATATAAACAAAATATACAAATTAAATCTTGAACTAATCAACAACAACAGCAATATAGATATTAGTACAATAACTATGCATCATAGGTGAGTAAGGTACCGTAGACGGCCTAGAAAAGGGATTCAATAAGTATTTCTTCTGGGTCATGATTCATGTTAAGGGCGTAA
Organism: Bombina bombina; assembly: GCF_027579735.1. Taxonomy (NCBI): domain Eukaryota; kingdom Metazoa; phylum Chordata; class Amphibia; order Anura; family Bombinatoridae; genus Bombina; species Bombina bombina. The sequence continues at coordinate 222,450,158 of NC_069501.1, forward strand.
AGGTTCATGTACAACACCAACCATTCTCCTCCAAGAGCAGCTGATAGCATTACTTCATGTTGTGTGAAGGATTTAAGTATCTGTCACTGTTTTTCAGGGGAGAGGGTCTCCAAGAAGGGTTTCCTTTTTTAGGAAAGTGTGTAGTCTGTGCTTGGTGTCTAGCATGACGTCATGTTGTTCGACAAACAGTTGTCTGTAAATTAAACGCTTAAATTGTGTCAAAGTTGGAGGAGCTCTGGAACACCATAAAGTTAAGATACATTGTCTAGCAATTAGGGTAAAGAGAGTTAGTAAGGGTTGAAGCTTGCCCTTGATATTAGTCCAATTAAAAAAATAGATGTTGGAGATATCATATTGAATCTCCACCATCAAGGTTATTCTAAGCCAGTACTGTAGACGACCCCAAAAGTTTTTACCCATAGGGCAATCATAGAAATAATGAGTCAGGGAGGGGTTATAGTATTGACATTTAATACACTGATTTAAGGAGGTTGGGTTCCACTTTATTCGTCTGCTAGGTGTGATATAATCCTGATTAATCAGTCTGACCTGTGCTTCTCTCAGTGTTAGTGAGAGTATTGACTTCTTAGTTTTCTAGGATATTTTTTAAGTCTTTAACTGTGATGTCGCTGTTTGTGTCTAAGTGTACTTTCTGTAAAAGGTCCGATTGGATAGCTGTAGTCTGTGCTCTAAGACCTGGTTTCTCAACAGGAGGGCCGTGGCTCAGTGCTGGGCCGTGATAGCCCTGCTGGTGGGCCCTGACCTGTCATGCCCCCACTGCACACTATTACCCCACTGCACACCAGGGGCAGACTGAGACCAATCAATGCTCCAGGAACACTGTCTCACACTGACCAATATGTATTACATTTTATGCAAATGAACCTGGTAGCCTCCCTGCCCTGCCCCCAACAGGCCCCTTAACCTCCAGAGCCAGGACCCCCAACATTAAGGGCCAGAGAAAGGGCACCCAACCTCCAGGGCCAGACCCCACACTCCATGGCCCTCACAACTAGAGAACCCTGCCAGGGCCCCCACTAAACCCACACTTATTTGCTTAGTTACTGATAGGGTAACTGAAAACTCCAGCTTAAGGAATGCACCAGGATTCCATGGAGATACCATTTGTGGGCCCCCCTACTTGCTGGTCCCTCGGCCCAGGTCCTGATCAGCCCACCCCTGCTGCTCACTATATATATATATATATATATATATATATATATATATATATATATATATATATATATATATCTGGCCCTGGATATGTCTAGCTAAAATTTACCGGGCCTTGAGGTCACTTTGGTTGAGAACCACTGCTCTAAGAAGTTCTTGAAAAAAATCTGATAATGGGAAACGACACAGGCCAAAGGCCATGCGTGATATGGTAAATGGAGCGTTGTTCCAGAAGTTTGGGAGATTTATTTCTAATTCTCTTATATAATGGCAAAGTTGTAAATATGCGTAGAAGTGGTTATTGGGGATATTATACTTAGCTTTCAATTCTTGGAATGACCTGACGGTGTGCAACAGAGGATCCAATACATCTCCCACCTTTCGCAATCCCCTCTCCCACCAGATACGGAAAGGTGCATGATCGTCACCTGCAGGGAAATCTTTATTACTTCTAAGGTGAATGAATTTAGGGGAGGATTGTGGAAATTGTAATAGGTTGTGAGCCTGAGACCAGGCCTTAAAGGGACACTCAATTCAAAATTAAACTTCCTGATTCAGATAGAGCATGCAATTTTAAACAACTTTCCAATGTACTTCCATTAACAAAATGCGCACAGTCTTTTTATACTTACACTTTTTGAATCACCAGCTACTACTGAGCATGTGCAAAAATTCACAGCATATACGTATATGCATTTGTGATTGGCTGATGGCTGTCACATGATACAGGGGGAGTGGAAATAGGCATAACTTTGCAATTTATTTTAAAAAAAATCTACTAATCATTTGAAGTTCAGACTAAGTGCTATTGCATTGTCTTCTTATCATGCATTTGTTGATTACGCAAATCTACTGTATTGACTGGTCCTTTAAGCGGGTCTCAATATATAATGTTTTTAACCTGTGGAAGCAATTCATTTCTAGGACAATAAGGCAAATAAGACAGTGGATAGGGTGAGACTACAGCTTCTTCCAAGGTCGGGTCATAAAAATGTGCTGAGTTGAGTTGCCAGTCCGTTACAAGTCTTAACAAGGTGGCCCAATTATAGAGTTTAATGTTCGGTAGGGTCAAACCTCCGTTAGCATAAGGAGAGGTAGAGTTTAAGTGAGGCTATTCTGGGTTTTTTCCCTTGCCATAGAAATTGTCCAATAGATTTCTCTAGATCTCTCAAATCCTTTTTAGATATTAACAATGGCAGCATAAGCAAAGGGTAGAGAAGTTTTGGAAGTAGAGTCATTTTAAGCAGGTTTATGCGGCCTGTTAGGGTCAGGGGGAGATTTTTCCAATTGGACAACTGGGAGTGTAATGATTTGCATTGTCATGTTATGTTTAATTCGTATAACTTATGAGGGTTTTTGTGTAGGCCAATTCCTAGGTATTAGAGCGAGTCAGATACTTCCACAAAGGGGTAGGATATAGCATTAGGGGAATGCCGGTGAAGCCATAGTATTTCTGACTTTGTTTTGTTGATTTTATAACCTGAAAATTTACCAAATAGATCTAGAGTATCTAGAATTACAGGTACATGGGTCTGGGGTCGTCGACAAATAAGAGCATGTCATCCGCATACAATGCAAGTTTGTGAACACTGCCTCCAATTGACACTCCCGGAAAAAATTGCCTAAGCTTAACAGCTAACGGTTTTAGTGCCAGGTCGATGATTAAAGGGACACTGTACCCAAAAAATTTATTTCGTGATTCAGATTGAGCATGAAATTTTAACCAACTTTCTAATTTACTCCTATTATCAAATTTTCTTCATTCTCTTGGTATCTTTATTTGAAATGCAAGAATGTAAGTTTAGATGCCGGCCCATTTTTGGTGAACAACCTGGGTTGTCCTTGCTGATTGGTGGATAAATCCATCCACCAATAAAAAAGTGCTGTCCAGAGTACTGAAACCAAAAAAAGCTTAGATGCCTTCTTTTTCAAATAATGATAGCAAGAGAACGAAGAAAAATTGATAATAGGAGTAAATTAGAAAAGTTTCTTAAAATTGCATGCTCTTTCTGAATTACAAAAGAAAAAAATTGGGTACAGTGTCCCTTTAAAGGTGATGGGGGTAGAAGAGCTATCACCCTGATAGATTACGTGAGGGCAGTTGGGACTCCAGCTCTATTCCTGTCACTAGACGCAGAAAAAGCGTTTGACAGGGTAAACTGGAGTTTCATGTTTACAGTACTCGCGAAAATGGGGTTCAAGGGGACCTTTGTACAAGCACTTAAGGGCATTTATTCTGGCCCAACAGCGGTAGTTGGGGCGGCGGGCCACATATCCAGACAAATAACAATCTTAAATGGGACTCGGCAGGGATGCCCACTGTCGCCACTGATATTCGCCCTATGCATAGAGCCACTGGCCTCTTATATCAGGAACGAGACAGACATCTCGGGAGTACGGGTGGAAGAATCAGAATATAAATTAATGTTGTTTGCGGACGACGTGTTATTGACTTTAACCAGACCCTTGCATTCACTTCCACACCTATACAAAACCTTGGAAGAGTTTTCTTCAATTTCGGGCTACAAGATTAACACAACCAAGTGCGAAGCACTGCAAATTTGTCTACCAGCACACACGAAAAAGACAATTGAATTAAACTTTGATATTGCGGGGGAGAAAAAACACATCACCTATCTAGGGGTCAAATTAAGTGATAGCTTATCAGATCTATACAAGTTAAATTATCTCCCAATCTACAGAGCCATTAGAGGGGATTTGGTAAAATGGAAAAAAGGGAACTTTTCATGGTACGGTAGATTGATGGCAATAAAGATGAACCTCCTTCCAAGATTAATGTATCTTTTTCGAGCTCTACCCATTGGTGTCCCCAATAAAGACCTAGAGGCCTTACAGGATGAATTAGTAAAATTCTTAAGGGGGGACGGTAAGACTAGGATAGCGGCACAGGTGTTAAAACAGCACAGACAATTGGGGGGGGTGGGGGTTCCAAACCTGGCTGAATATTATAGGGCCTCTAGGCTAGCTCAGTCGGTTGTAATGGGGAAGAGTGACAATGAACTAATTTGGCCTAAAATAGAGGCAGAAATAGCAGGAAATGACAGGGCAGCAGACATCATATGGGACGAAGAGAGGCTTTTAAAAGTAAATGATTATAAATCCCCGGTCACAAGGGAGGCATTAAGCTTATGGACAAAAACCATGAGAGGGTTACAGCTATGCAGACCAAGGTCCTTGTTGAAGCCCATTAAATTTCTGATACCTAGAGACCTGAGGAGGTCGGTGGGAAAATGGGAAAACAAAGGTTTGTACAGAGTGGCTGATTTCCTACAGAATTCAAAACTACTCACATATAATCAGATCAGAGACAGAATAGAGCCAGAACCCCTTCATTGGTATTTATACTTACAGGTTAGCTCATCCATACACACTTACATGTCAACACAGCGGTATTCACCACCTACTGATCTGGAGAGAATGTTAGGTGCTCCATTCAGGGGGAAAAACTGATCTCTCGAATTTATTTGCTATTGCAAGGAGCGAGGGGCCAGTCTAAATCACCCTTAATGGAGAGATGGGAAAGTGATATTGGAGAAGTGAGAGAGAAGGGTGAATGGGAGGACTTATTGAGGGATGCAGGTAAGGGTTTAATCAGTGCTGACCTGAGAGAGAATACTATCAAGGTGTCATTTAGATGGTACCTTACGCCTACCAGAACGGCGCACTATGCGGCAACACTTGACGGTAACTGCTATAGAGGATGTCGGGAGAAGGGGACATTTAGACACATGTGGTGGGATTGCCCAGGGGTCCAGACACTTTGGGTAAAATTGTCAACGCTGATAGGCCAGCTTCTGAATGAAAGTCACCCTCACAATATCACAGACATTGTTACACGACAGGGTGAGACCCTTCAACAAATCAATTAATTGCTTTATTAGAATTCTTTGTACGTGCCTGAGAATTTGTGTCGCAAGACATTGGAAGGTAGGGACACCCACATGGCAGGAAGTGACAGATAAAATAGTAGACACCTTCCACTTGTCAGAGGTGGCGGCATGGTCACATGGTCAGCTGGAGCAGTTTAATAAGATATGGTTTTATTGGATGTTAAGGAAGGATGAGGTACAGAACCTGTGAGAACAGGGTGGACTATAAGAGGACAAGTTGTAGGGCTTGAGAGATTTAGAGAAAGCTGTTAGTTTAGGTAAAGGTGACATCTCCCGTTTAGTTAGGGGCAGTTATGCGGAAGGTTAGAGAAACATAATAACCCTCTTGAGGGGGGGAGACATGTTATAACAGCCTGGAAGAAGGGGGGTGGGGGGATGAGTTTTATAGGTTGGGGAGTTAAATTTCTTAATACATGTAGGTAAACGTCCAAAATGGCAGAATGTAGAGGGGCCAGACCTAGGCCACTGATGTATAGTTTTTGTCTCAAAATGTTTACATGACAGAAGTTACTGATTTTTGTCAAAGAGATTTTATCTTGTACATGTAAATTTGTAGAACTCTGTATTTCTGCTTAAAATCAATAAAAATTATTTCAAATAAAGGTGATGGGGGTATCCCTGTCTGGTGCCCCTTTCTAGGGTAAAATCTGGAGAGAAAAGGCCATTAACCGATATGCAGGCTAAGGAAGTTGCGTAAATCTTGCGAAGCACATGTATAAAGGGCCCTTTAAAATTAAATCTGCCGATCGTATCGAAAAGATAAGGCCATTCAACCCGGTCGAAGGCCTTCTCCGCGTCAAGGGATAAGACAAATGCCTCCGTGAGTACTTCTTTAGAGCCTGTCCTCCTATTTCTCTCCCAATAGTGATTTATAATATGCAGTACACATCTTAGATTGGTCACAGACAGACGTTGGAATACAAAGCCCGTTTGATCGGGGTGTAATAAGGTAGGTAAAATGATTTTTAAACGGTTAGCTAGGATTTTGGTGAATATTTTATAGTCTATGTTAAGGAGAGAAATAGGACGGTAGGACTCCAGGAGTAGATGGTCTCTGCCAGGTTTAGGAATTAGGGTTATATGCGCTGAGGAGAATGCAATGGAGGGGAAATTCTCTAACTGAAGGAGACCATTGTAAAGGTTAGTCAGAACAGGGGTTATTTGGAGCTGTAAAATTCGGTAAAACTCAGTTGGGAGTCCATCAGGACCCTGCCACCTTTCCTATTGCTAAAGACTTAAAGGACCAGTCAATACAGTAGATTTGCATAATCAACAAATGCATGATAAGAAGACAATGCAATATCACTTAGGGGCCTAGTTATCAAGCCGTCAACCTCAAATACGATGGAATTCCGCAGCGTATTTGTGGCGAGGCTGATTCGCCTTAGTTATCAAAGGCTAGATCCCGGCAAAAGTAGAATTTTGTGACGTAAACTTCAATCCGCCGGACTCAGTCCGACACAGATCGATTCTTACGTCACTCCAGATGTTCCGCACACAAGTGCGGCACAATCTGACTACTTTTGCTAGTTATCAAAAAACTAGCAGGTACACTCGGCACTTTTACGGCCCAGCGTACCTGGTTTTCAATCCGCCACCCTGGAGGCGGCGGATCCCATAGGAATCAATGGGAGTCTGACCATAGCGAAAGTACAAGTTCGCTGCTGCCAGACATCCCATTGATTCCTATGGGAGATGTCTGCACCTAACACCCTAACATGTACCCCGAGTCTAAACACCCCTAAGCTGTCCCCCCCTACACCGCCGCAACTAAATAAATGTATTACCCCCTAAACCGCCGCTCCCGGAGCCCACCGCAAGCTACTCTATACATATTAACCCCTAAACCGCCGCTCCTGGAGCCCACCGCAACTATAATAAATGTCTTAACCTCTAAACCGCCGCTCCCGGAGCCCACCGCCACCTACATTATACCTAGTAACCCCTATCCTGCCCCCCCTATACCGCCGCCCTCTATAATAAAGTTATTAACCCCTATCCTGCTGATCCCGGACTTCGCCGCAAATAAATAGTTTAACCCCTAAACCGCCGCTCCCTGAACCCGCCGCAACCTATATTAAATTTATTAACCCCTATTCTGCCCCCCCTACACCGTCGCCACCTATAATAAATTTATTAACCCCTATCCTGCCCCCCCTACACCGTCGCCACCTATAATAAATTTATTAACCCCTATCCTGCCCCCACTACACCGCCGCCACTGTAATAAAATTATTAACCCCTAAACCTAAGTCTAACACTAACCCTAACACCCCCTAACTTAAATATTAATTAAATAAATCTAAATAATATTTATCTTATTAACTAAGTTAATCCTATTTAAAACTAAATACTTACCTGTAAAATAAACCCTAATATAGCTACAATATAAATAATAATTATATTGTAGCTATCTTAGGATTTATTTTTATTTTACAGGTAACTTTCAATTTATTTTAACAAGGTACAATAGCTATTAAATAGTTATTAACTATTTAATAGCTTACCTAGCTAAAATAAAGAGAAATGTACCTGTAAAATAAAAACTAACCTAAGTTACAATTACACCTAACACTACACTATACTTAATAAATTATTCCTATTTAAAACTAAATACTTACCTGTAAAATAAACCCTAAGATAGCTACAATGTAATTAATAATTACATTGTAGCTATTTTAGGAATTATATTTATTTTACAGGTAACTTTGTATTTATTTTAGCTAGTTAGAATAGTTATTAAATAGTTATTAACTATTTAATAACTACCTAGCTAAAAGAAATACAAAATTAACTGTAAAATAAATCCTAACCTAAGTTACAATTAAACCTAACACTACACTATCATTAAATAAATTAAATAAACTACCTACAAATAACTACAATTAAATACAATTACATAAACTAACTAAAGTACAAAAAATAAAAAAAATAAGTTACAAACATTTTAAAAATATTACAACAATTTTAAGCTACTTACACCTAATCTAAGCCCCCTAATAAAATAACAAACCCCCCCAAAATAAAAAAATGCCCTACCCTATTCTAAATTAAAAAAGTTCAAAGCTCTTTTACCTTACCAGCCCTTAAAAGGACCTTTTGTGGGGCATGCCCCAAAGAATTCAGCTCTTTCGCCTGTAAAAGAAAAATACAACCCCCCCCAACATTAAAACCCACCACCCACATACCCCTAATCTAACCCGAACCCCCCCTTAAAATAACCTAACACTAATCCCCTGAAGATCATCCTACCTTGAGTCGTCTTCACTCAGCCGAGCAGCGATGGAACCGAAGTGGACATCCGGAGCGGAAGAAGTGATCCTCCAAGCGGCGCTGAAGAAATCTTCCATCCGATGAAGTGATCCTCCAAGCGGCGCTGAAGAAGTCTTCGATCCGGGCGATGTCATCTTCCAAGAGGGACTGAAGAAGTCTTCTATCCGGGCAATGTCATCTTCCAAGCCGGGTCTTGAATCTTCATCCCGCCGACGCGGAACATCCTTCTTTACCGACGGACTACCGACGAATGAAGGCTCCTTTAAGGGACGTCATCCAAGATGGCGTCCCTTCAATTCCGATTGGCTGATAGGATTCTATCAGCCAATCGGAATTAAGGTAGGAAAAATCTGTTCAGTCCCAATCAGCCAATCAGATTGAGCTCCCATTCTATTGGCTGTTCCGATCAGCCAATAGAATGCAAGCTCAATCTGATTGGCTGATTGGATCAGCCAATCGGACTGAACTTGAATCTGATTGGCTGATTCAATCAGCCAATCAGATTTTTCCTACCTTAATTCTGATTGGCTGATAGAATCCTATCAGCCAATCGGAATTGAAGGGACGCCATCTTGGATGACGTCCCTTAAAGGAGCCTTCATTCATCGGTAAAGATGGATGTTCCGCGTCGGCGGGATGAAGATTCAAGACCCGGCTTGGAAGATGACATCGCCCAGATAGAAGACTTCTTCAGCCCCTCTTGGAAGATGACATCGCCCGGATCGAAGACTTTTTCAGCGCCGCTTGGAGGATCACTTCATCGGATGGAAGATTTCTTCAGCGCCGCTTGGAGGATCACTTCTTCCGCTCCGGATGTCCACTTCGGTTCCATCGCTGCTCGGCTGAGTGAAGACGACTCAAGGTAGGATGATCTTCAAGGGATTAGTGTTAGGTTATTTTAAGGGGGGTTTGGGTTAGATTAGGGGTATGTGGGTGGTGGGTTTAATGTTGGGGGGGTTGTATTTTTCTTTTACAGGCAAAAGAGCTGAATTCTTTGGGGCATGCCCCACAAAAGGTCCATTTAAGGGCTGGTAAGGTAAAAGAGCTTTGAACTTTTTTTAATTTAGAATAGGGTAGGGCATTTTTTTATTTTGGGGGGGTTTGTTATTTTATTAGGGGGCTTAGATTATGTGTAAGTAGCTTAAAATTGTTGTAATATTTTTAAAATGTTTGTAACTTATTTTTTTATTTTTTGTAACTTAGCTTTTTTTATTTTTTGTACTTTAGTTAGTTTATGTAATTTTATTTAATTGTAGTTATTTGTAGGTAGTTTATTTAATTTATTTAATGATAGTGTAGTGTTAGGTTTAATTGTAACTTAGGTTAGGATTTATTTTACAGGTAATTTTGTATTTCTTTTAGCTAGGTAGTTATTAAATAGTTAATAACTATTTAATAACTATTCTAACTAGCTAAAATAAATACAAAGTTACCTGTAAAATAAATATAAATCCTAAGATAGCTACAATGTAATTATTAATTATATTGTAGCTATCTTAGGGTTTATTTTACAGGTAAGTATTTAGTTTTAAATAGGAATAATTTATTAAAGTATAGTGTAGTGATAGGTGTAATTGTAACTTAGGTTAGTTTTTATTTTACAGGTAAATTTCTCTTTATTTTAGCTAGGTAAGCTATTAAATAGTTAATAGCTATTTAATAGCTATTGTACCTAGCTAAAATAAATTTAAACTTACCTGTAAAATAAAAATAAATCCTAAGATAGCTACAATATAATTATTATTTATATTGTAGCTATATTAGGGTTTATTTTACAGGTAAGTATTTAGTTTTAAATAGGATTAACTTAGTTAATAAGAGAAATATTATTTAGATTTATTTAATTAATATTTAAGTTAGGGGGGTGTTAGGGTTAGTGTTAGACTTTAGGGGTTAATAATTTTATTACAGTGGCGGCGGTGTAGTGGGAGGCAGGATAGGGGTTAATAAATTTATTATAGGTGGCGACGGTGTAGGGGGGGCAGGATAGGGGTTAATAAATTTATTATAGGTGGCGACGGTGTAGGGGGGCAGGATAGGGGTTAATAAATTTATTATAGGTGGCGACGGTGTAGGGGGGGCAGGATAGGGGTTAATAAATTTATTATAGGTGGCGACGGTGTAGGGGGGGCAGGATAGGGGTTAATAAATTTAATATAGGTTGCGTCGGGTTCAGGGAGCGGCGGTTTAGGGGTTAAACTATTTATTTATTTGCGGCGAGGTGCGGGATCAGCAGGATAGGGGTTAATAACTTTATTATAGAGGGCGATGGTATAGGGGGGGGGCAGGATAGGGGTTAATAGGTATAATGTAGGTGGCAGCGGTGTCCGGGAGCGGCGGTTTAGGGGTTAATACATAAGAGTTGCGGCAGGGTCTAGGAGCGGCGGTTTAGGGGTTAATACATTTATAAGAGTTGCGGCAGTGACTAGGAGCGGCGGTTTAGGGGTTAGTAACTTTATTTAGTTGCGGGGGGCTCCGGGGGTGCCGGTATAGGGGGTAGAACAGTATAGTATAGTGTGAGTGCTTAGTGACAGGCTAGTAATAAAGCTGGGAAAAAGCCGAAGAGCAGCTAGATCGGATGAGTGATAACTCTCACAGTGCGCTGCTCATCGCCCCGCGGCTTTTTGACAGCTTTATTTGATAACTTAGGCAAATTTTTTCAGGTCCGCGGCGGCGATGTGAGGCGAGCTTAGGCGGGCGTATTGGGCCGGCGAAGGCAGGAAAGTTGACACGTTGATAACTACCCCCCATTGTCTGAACTTCAAATGAGTAGTAGATTTTTGTTAAATAAATTGCAAAGTTATGTCTATTTCCACTCCCCCTGTATCATGTGACAGCCATCAGCCTATCACAAATGCATATACGTATATGCTGTGAATTCTTGCACATGCTCAGTAGGAGTTGGTCACTCAAAAAGTGTAAATATAAAAGGACTGTGCACATTTTGTTAATGGAAGTAAATTGGAAAGTTGTTTAAAATTGCATGTATTATCTGAATCATAAAGTTTAATTTTGACTTGAGTGTCCCTTTAATAGTGTATTGTAGTTCTCCTATGGATATAGGTGCATTAAGGAGTCCAGGTGTTCACTAGTGAGTTGCGGCAGCGCAATAGATTGCCAGAAGGTATTCAGTATTTCAGGTGTCGCTGTTGGTTGCTTGGTGTATAGCTGTTTAAAATAATCTGCAAAGCATTGCGCTATGTCTTTGGGAGATTTATATGTTTTGCCGTTATATTTTAAGGCTGCTACCTCTTTTCTGGTAGTGCACTTATTTACTAATTTCAGAAGAGTAGAGGCTGTCTTTTGCTTTAATCTCTTCCTTGGCTAGAAGAAACAATTCATACACTATTTTAGAGATAAGGTCACAGTATGTTTTGTAGGATTGTTCTAGGTTTTTTTGAAGGTTAATATACTTTTGGTGGGTTTTATGTCTTAAATTGGCAAAATAGGAGATTATTTGCACCGTAAGGACCGCTTTAGCGGTTTCCCAGAACAGTTGGGGGTTGTTAAGATGCTGTTGGTTGTCAGTGTAGAAATCATTCTAGCATTGTGTTAAGTATTTGTGAAAGGCTTCTGAGTTATATAAGTAAGTCGGGAATCTGAGCATATTTCTGTTTGGTTTGGGTCAGTGGTGTTGGACTACGAGTTATATAGGGGCATGGTTGGAGAGCAATATATCATGGATTTTTTTCTTGTCTAGTTCGTGGTATCAATATTTCTGAAATTAAGAACATATCAATTCTGGACATAGATCCTGCAGTCTTTGATAAGCAAGAAAAATCTCTATCTGTTGGGTGTCTCCTTCTCCAAATGTCGCACACCGCCAGGTCCACATAAACTTTGTTTTCAAATTTGCCAGTATATGTCTTAAGTATGGGATTAATATGAGTGGGTTGGAGCCAAGTTATGTTGAGTTTGGGGTTGGGGGATAGGTTGAAGTCTCCCCCTATTATAAGGTGGGAGTTTAGGAATGGGGTCAGTGCTTGGGTAAATTTGTTCCAGAAGAAAATAGTTTTAGAATTAGGTGCATAAATATTGCATAGGATGTTTCCTACATTATTTATTTTTGCCAAGATGGCATCCCTTGAATTCCGATAGAATTCTATCAGCCAATCGGAATTAAGGTAGGAAACATCCTATTGGCTGATGCAATCAGCCAATAGGATTGAAGTTCAATCCTATTGGCTGATTCAATCAGCCAATAGGATTGAGCTCGCATTCTATTGGCTGATTGGAACAGCCAATAGGATTGAGCTTGCATTCTATTGGCTGTTCCAATCAGCCAATAGGATTTTTCCTACCTTAATTCCGATTGGCTGATAGAATTCTATCAGCCAATCGGAATTCAAGGGACGCCATCCCTTGAACCGTCATTCAGTCGTCGGATGTCGTTGGAAGAGGATGCTCCAGGTCGGATGTCTTGAAGATGGACCCGCTCCGCGCCGGATGGATGAAGATAGAAGATGCCGCCTGGATGAAGACTTCTGCCCGTCTGGAGGACCTCTTCTGGCCGGCTTTGATGAAGACTTCTGCCCGTCTGGAGGACCACTTCGCCCGGCTTCGCGGAGGACTTCAGCCCGGTTGGGTGAAGACTTCTCAAGGTAGGGTGATCTTCAAGGGGTTAGTGTTAGGTTTTTTTAAGGGGGGATTGGGTGGGTTGTAGAGTAGGGTTGGGTGTGTGGGTGGTGGGTTTTAATGTTGGTGGGGTGGTATTGTACTTTTTTTTTACAGGTAAAAGAGCTGATTACCTTGGGGCAATGCCCCGCAAAAGGCCATTTTAAGGGCTATTCGTAATTTAGTATAGGGTAGGGATTTTTATTATTTTGGAGGGCTTTTTTATTTTATTAGGGGGATTAGATTAGGTGTAATTAGTTTTAAAAAAACTTTGTAATTATTTTATTATTTTCTGTAATTTAGTATTTGTTTTTTTTGTACTTTAGATAATTTTATTTAATTTTAGTTAATGTAGGTAATTCATTTAATTATAGTGTAGTGTTGGGGCGGAGCCAAGCCGTGCAGGAACATGGCTGTACAGTAAATGAGCTCCGTATCAGCCTTCACTCTTAGCCTTTTATAACCCCTCAGGAGATAAACTCAGAGGGTCAGGACTAACCCCAGAGGACAAACTTTCAATGGACCACTAACCCACTAGCTCTGAATTGCAGACAGAGGCACTCGGAACTGGCCCAACCAGCCTGACACACACACAGAGCGGCGCCATTGTCGACACTCCGTGCCGCACATCAGACCACCCAACGGCCTCCTTATCCACCTGTGTACAGCCGGGACCGGGTTACCTACCTAACTAATAATACCTAGAACTGCCCCCTTACATAACCTGAGGCAGTCGGCGACCATCGGGCTCTCTTGGCCTGCACGCGAGTAGAAAGCGGTGCACACGACCGCCACGTGGTTACGGAGTCTACCTGGATCCCCACACAAGGCTCACCTATCCCACAGTCAGCGGAGGCCGAGACCTACAAGGACACTTCTGTTCTGCCTCCCGACACACAGCGAGACAGCTCCTCTCACATCGATCCGCTCTGCCTTCTCTGGTGCCCCACGCTACACACGTGGCTAGACCGCAGGTCAGGACAGACAGGCCAAGACAGAGGCGCAGCCTTTCCAGGCTCAGGTAACACCTCTTCACTTTTCCTTGCCAGTATAGCCAGGCCCATACTGACCACAGCACTTCCTGAGCCAAGGAATATAAACCAGCAGCTACTTGGTGGTTTGGGGGATCCTTCCTTGAAATCAATAAACCCCGGTCACAGCACAATAACGTTTCTACTTAGATAAATTGGGCTCCCAGTTTGATCTCCACCTAAACTAACTTACTCACGCAGAATTTTTCTTGCCACCTAAACCGGGCCACCCCAGACAGTGCCCCCCCAGCTGAGGATATAAACTAAGGATGACACCTAAGAAAGGTCAAAGACTGGACAAATCTACTAAAAATCCGTCTCAGACCCCATCTGTATCCTCCTTTTTTCAATCAACTGACACTGCTCCCATAACCCCGGGGGGGGCTCCCGACTCCATGAGCTCCTCTTGCCCAACAGAGTCACTAAACCCACATCATGACTCCCTCCAAGCTATCCAAGTTAAACTTGCTTCCCTGCCTTCTAAATCTGACCTAGAGTCATTAAAATCTTTTATTAAAAAGGAAATGCGTGAGGGATTTAAACGAGATGGGTGCATGCATGGAGTACTTGGAGGAGGGCCAAGAAACTATAAACAACTTAGTCAGCTCCAACACGCAACAAATTTCAATTCAAGATTCTATGGTGCAGTCCCTCCAGGATAAGGTAGAGGACCTAGACAATCGGGGTCGCAGAAACAATTTGCGACTCTGCGGCATCACAGAAGAGGTCCCTCAGGACCAACTTAAAACCTACATAGTAGGTCTCTTCCAGCTCCTTTCTCCTACTTCTTCACCACTGCTTACCGAAGGTATTGATAGGACTCACAGAGCTTTACGTCCTCTCCCCAAGCCACCATTGCCACCACGAGATGTCATTGTCAGATTTCTCCGCTTTACCACTAAAGACATTATCTGGCAGGCAGCCAGGACAAGACAATCTATACTATATCAAGGCCACACACTCCAGATTTACCAAGACCTCAGCCCCCTAACAATTCAAAGGCGCAAGGAAGTCAAATTTATAACAAGCACTCTTCAAGAACGGGGCATTAGATACCGCTGGGTCTTCCCTTTTAGCCTCATAATTAACCATAATGGTTCACAATTTGCCTACAAGAACTTCAGTGACCTCAAAAGCCTCTCTAGATTTTTGAACATTACACTTCATCCTCCAGCCGAAGCTAACATCCTATCCCCTCCTATGTCCTCGGAACCCACATCCGATGGAACAAAGACCACAGTTCAGCCCAAAAGAAGAAAGATGGATAAAGCAGCAGCAGGGGATGATATGCCTCCGACTTGATCGTCCTTTCCCTTGCTCTATACTCCTCTTTTCACCACAACTACCCCTGGCTCACTGACTTTTATGCTCTATTTATACTATGGGGTCGTTAACTTACAACCACGGAGGCAATGGTCCTCTCCTGTCCCCCCTGAAACCCAGCCCTAGTAGAAGCAAGACGATTGGACACACCCGGGTAATGTATTGCTCTTTGTCACGTTACATGTAAATTGTTATACTCTATTAGGTTGCCACAGTAACTCTTCATTTCAGACGTGTTACTCACCAGGACATACCATGAACAATGGAACTCTAATGTACCCTCTTCAAAGGGTTACAAAATAACTTTGTTAACCATATGACATGTCTGAGAAATTTCCACATATATTAGTATATTCCTTTGACTCGTTTCTAGGGGTGGACCCCCAACACATTCTTTCTAGATAGTTATGTAGTTAGCCTGTTAACTATGTGTAATGTTCAAGAACTCTCACCATGCTTTATATAACCTGTTATGACACTAAGTAATCGAACTAAGACTCAGTACCCCTAGGTGTAGAATATGTCGAAAAATCTCCTCTTAATTGATTATTGCCAGACAAATTGCAGGTACTACAGCCCACCCTCTTTCTCTGCCGTTACGGTGGCGGTGGAACGATGAGGGCTACGATTTTTTAAGTAATATGTTGACCTACGTTGAGGTCTGATTAAAGTTATACTACTTATATTTTTATATACATATGCTTATTTTATGTTTATAGAATGTTGACATGTTTACTGTACTGCCTTATACTGAGCTATAATCTGGTGTAATACTGTCCCACATTGACTCTTACAGGGGTGTGCATACTTATGTTACTTTTGCCCTCTGCTGTTTAAGTCGGAGAATTTCTAGCCCAAGGTCGCCCCAGTTTTCTATTCTGCTGCACTAGCAGTAACTAGCGACCCTACTTAATGTGGCTCTCCTTTTAGTTTCTTCTCCCATCGAAATATTTTATACTCCTGACCAATGAGTAAAACACTACCTTTTCAATTCACCAATCCTGACATTGATTGATTACAATATAACCTAAGAGTACGATAGGCGATATTTCCTCCCTTTTGTTAGGTGTATTGCAGAATGGCCTGTACGCTTATTACAATAGATATTGTTATTATGTTTTTGATATTTAATACCGCTTTCACTCAAATATCAGTTTGTGTCTACTGGTTTTTTCTTTTCTCTTTCCCAACCCTTTTTCCCTTCTGTCCAGTCTTGGGAGCTTCACCTCTAATTTGGGGGAACCACTCTATTAAGCCATATACATTAGTTGCTTATTCTAACCTCTACACTAATGACTAATTCACCTACCACAATAAAATTTCTCTCTCATAATACCAAAGGCCTTAATAGCCCACAAAAATGGTCAATGGCCCTGAGGGACTACAGGCGACATGGAGGTGACATTCTTTTTATTCAGGAGACTCACTTTAAAAGCGGACGTGAACCCAGAGCTAGTTTCAGAAAGTTTGGACAAAGCTTCTTCTCATCTCATGCAAGTAAACACAACGGGGAAGGGATACTGATTAATAGAGGCCTGCCCTTTGTCGTCTCCACCTCCTATAGAGGTAAAGAGGGCAGATATTTGATTCTGGTGGGACATCTCTTTCACAAGCCCTTGACCCTGGTGAATTTATATGCCCCGAACACAAACCCGGCCCCTTTCTTCCTCCATCTCAGCAACAAAATTTTGGAGGTAGCTAGGGGCAGCCTGATCTTAGGGGGCGACTTTAATCTTGCACTCGACCCAACATTTGACTGTTCGACTGGCTTGTCAAACAAGACAATAAAGCAAATTAAGCACTCTCTCTCACACCTAGCAATACAGGATACCTGGCGTCTCCAACATCCGAATGAGAAAGACTTCACCTTTTATTCCAACCCCCACCAACTATATACACGAATAGACTACATTTTTCCTGACATATCCAGCTTATCCTCTGTCGCCCAAACTAATATTAACCCCATAACGTGGTCAGATCACGCTATCATCAGCTGCCATTTATACTGGCGCCCCAATGACTTTTCCACATCTCAGTGGAGATTTGACGAATCCCTCTTAAGGGACCCCCTGATATTCACCCAGATAATAACAACATTGTCTGAATACTTTCAAAAAAATGATACTCCCGAGGTTGACATCCAACACATATGGAACGCTCATAAATGCGTCCTCCGGGGGGAACTAATTGCGTTAAAAGCAGCAAGACGGAAACAGCAACCTACTTCCAAAGACATCTCACAGGCCTTCAGGGACTATTACGACACTCTCTATATTATAAGACGGGACTCAGACGATCCCCCCTGACGGACATAACAACCTACCTTAACGGTATCACCCTCCCTAAGCTGTCTGTGGAGCAACGGGATGAACTTGATGCTCCATTCTCAGAGGAGGAGCTATCACTCGCTATTTCTTCTCTCCCTTCTGTTAAAGCTCCTGGCCCTGATGGCTTCGGGAACTCTTATTACACACAATTTAAAGATCTATTAACCCCATACTTACTGAGGTACTTTCATAGCATAGACGAAGCAGGTGCCTTCTCGCCGGCGTCACTCCAGGCATATATTACTATAATCCCTAGGCCTCACAAATCTCCAGACCTTATAACCAACTACCGCCTGATCTCACTTATCAACGCTGATCTAAAGATCTTTGCAAAATTAATTACAACCCGCCTTAATAGACTCCTTCCCACCCTTATACATAACGAGCAAGTCGAATTTGTCCCAGGACGGGAAGCCAGGGACAATACGGTACGAAATATACATTTAATTTGGCATGTTTCCAACAAAAGTATCCCCACCACATTTATATCCACAGACGCTGAAAAAGCTTTCGACCGGGTTAACTGGTCTTACTTGAGAGCTTCCTTACACGCTTACGGCCTTGGCCCAATTACATTGAAGCGTATCTTCGCCCTCTACGCCTCTCCCAGCTCCCAGATACTAGTAAATGGTGCCTTGACCCCCCGATCGAAATTAATAATGGAACACGACAGGGCTGTCCCCTTTCTCCCTTACTGTTTGCCCTATTTATTGAAACTTTTGCTTCAAAGATAAGGAACACGCCCGACATTCGGGGTGTAGTGGTTGGGGAAGAAGAATACAAAGTGTCTTTATTTGCTGACAACATAATGTTCTCCTTGACTGAGCCCGAGACATCTATTCCCCCACTACTGGTCGAACTTTCCATTTTTAATAAACTTACTGATTTTCTTATTAACCAGAATAAATCTGAAATCCTAGCCCTCGGCCTCCCCGAACATTCTATAAACTTAATAAAAAATAGCTGCCCTCTAAAATGGTGTCCAGATGCACTTAAATACTTAGGGATATATCTTCCTAAATCCATTAACAGCTTATACCAGACTAACTATATACCTATTAAAACGGCAATTATGCGAGACCTCTCATCATGGAATTCAAAAAATCTCTCCTGGTGGGGCAGAATCAATACTATAAAAATGAACATCTTCCCTAGATTGCTGTACATCATGGGTGCGGTGCCGATACCCTTACCTCCCAAATATATATCTCAAGTACAAAACTTAATTAATACCTTTGTGTGGGGTAAAAAGCCACCAAGAATAAACAAAACCACCATGTTGCTACCTCGGGAGCATGGGGGCTTGGGACTGCCCGACCTTGAGAGATATAGAATGTCCATATTCTTACAACGAATATTAGATTGGAGGGTGGCTGGTGAGCAGAGGAGGTGGGTCCGATTGGAGGGTCAGCTGACTCCGGACCTCCCGCTTGCCTCTCTGTGCTGGAGTCCCAACTTCCCAGAGAAATTCAAAATACTACCTAACCCAATCATAAAGGAGACCTTCAAACTATGGGACACGGCCTCTCACCATCATCCCTGCCTGTCCTCTAATCCGGGCCCCCTGACCTCTCTAACGCACAACTCAGACTTTTCCTTAAGTCTTCTGACGAAACCACCAACCCGCACCGTGACCGAAATAGACATCTTACTACACAATGTCACAGCAAACAACTCCATTTGCACTCAGACTCAACTAATAGATAAGGGATATGAGTGGGTACGCAACTGGTTTTCATATAGAAGACTCCAAAACTACATATCCACACAAACATAAAAATAACATGACCCGCCCCCCCACCAACATCGAGAAACTATACCTCCTAAAATCCCCAAGAAAACACTCCCTCCGCTATATACAAGATACTAACCCAACCTCTACCTGGAAACCTTCCATATTCCATAGAGATGGGGGAAAGAGAACTAGGTATAATTATTCTACTGCATGTGGCGACTAACATCTTCCTAAATACCAAAAATCCTCCACTTCAGCATCCATTTTAGAAACTAATTATAAAATATTGCACTGCTGGTACTTAACCCCACGGAGGATGCACCGCCTGTACCCGAACACTAACAATAAATGTTGGAGATGCGGTCATGTGGGGAGCGGGATGGGCCATATGTGGTGGTGGTGCTCACAACTAAATCACTTTTGGTATGAAGTAATGGATGAGGTCGAGAAGATATTACATGTGAAATTGCCACCAGACCCCCTTATCTGGCTGTTTAATAGGTCTATCCGGCTGCCGCTTAGGTCCCTTCTTCCCCTATTCCGCATATTCACTAATAGTGTAAAAGTCCTAATAGCTAGACATTGGAGGGCGAGGGACGTTCCTACTCTGGGAATGTGGAGAGCTAAGGTAACCGAATTATTGGAATTAGAGGAGTATTCCGTTTACAAAAAAGGTAACGCTGACAACTTCATAATGATACAAGCACTCTGGGACGAACACAAAAGGACACAGAGGCTTACCTAAGATCAATATAAGCAGCCTGTGCCCCCCATATAATAACTCACTTTGGTAAATTCTGTAATTTCATCGAGACTGGACATACCCCCTTACCCCTTCCCCCTTAACTTATGGCAATACCTTTTTTTCTTCTTTTGTTGCGTGTTAAATATGTTACAAAATTTGCTTGAGTCCGCACCTTCCTGTTATATTGCTATTGTGTCAGTATCTGTACCTTGTCAATTTATGATATGGATTGTGTGTCGAATCATCTCAATAAAAAGAATTTAACTAATTATAGTGTAGTGTTAGGTGTAATTGTAACTTAGGTTTTATTTTACAGGTACTTTTGTATTTATTTTAACTAGGAAGTTATTAAATAGTTAATAACTATTTAATAACTATTCTACCAAGTAAAAATAAATACAAAGTTGACTGTAAAATAAAAAGAAATCCTAAAATAGCTACAATGTAACTTTTAGTTATATTGTAGTTATCTTAGGGTTTATTTTATAGGTAAGTATTTAGTTTTAAATAGGAATAATTTATTTTGATTTAGTTAAATTATATTTAAGTTAGGGGGTGTTAGGGTTAATAACTTTATGTAGGTGGCGGCGGTATAGGGGGCGGAAGATTAGGGGTTAATATGTATAATGTAGGTGGCGGTGGGCTCTGTGAGAGGCGGTTTAGGGATTAATACATTTATTAGAGTTGCAGTGGGCACCGGGAGCGGCGGTTTAGGGGTTAAACAATTTATTTAGTTGCGGCAGGGTCCGGGAGCAGTGGTTTAGGGGTTAATATATTTATTAGAGTTGCGGGGGGGGTCCGGGAGCGGCGGTATAGGGAGTAAACAGTATAGTATAGTGTGGGTGCTTAGTGACAGGGTACCAAGAAAGCTGAAAAAAAAGCCGAAGAGCAGCGAGATCGATGACTGTTAGTTAACAACAGTACGCTGCTCATTGCCCCGTACTTGGTGCGTGGCTTTTTGACAGCTTTTTTGGTAACTTTGGAGAACGTATTCAGGTCCGTGGCAGCAATGTTAGGCGAACTTAGGCGAGCGTATTGGTGCCGTCAAATGCAGGTAAGTTGACGGCTTGATAAATAGAGGCCCTCAGATGAAAAGTCCTGAAAAAGGAGAAGGCAGCTTTTTTTTAAAAAAAATACTATATATATATAAATATATATATATATATATATATATATATATATATATATTATTTTTTTATTATTATTTTTTTTCTATTTCCTGCAGTGTAGGATCCCCCCTTACCCCCCAACAGCTCTCTAAACCTTAGGTACTGACAGCTGTCTGCCAGTACCCAGTTTGCTATAATTTTTTTATTTTACTTTTTTTCTGTAGTGTAGCTGCCCCCCATCTAAACCTTACCCCCTCCCAGATCACTTTCCCACCCTCTTATCCCCTTTTCCAGTATAGAAGCCCCCTCTCCCTCCTTAACACTCACTGCATCAGAACCTTTTTACCGTAGCTTAGCAGAAAAGCCCACCTCCCTCCTTACCCACCAAGGATTGGCACCCCCACTGTCCGATGCAGAGAGGGGCACAGAATGGCCCTCTCTGCATAGGCAACTCTGCCCATCTATTTCTGCACTACTTTTAGTGAGATCGTTGCAGAGAGGCCCAGGACAGCAGCGTCGTACAGGGTACAATGCCGGTCCTTAAGGGCATAACAACCAGCGTCGTACAGGATATGGCACTGGTCATTAATGGGTTAAATATGCACAGCATAAATTTAAGTACATTGGATGTGCAAAAAACACATAGAAATTCATACTTATAGGTGCAAAATACAAAACGTTTTTTTTTTTTAATTATAAAATGGGTATCCCATGGGCGTGTCTTTCAAATCCAAGTGTAATTATCTAAACATTTCTCCCCTACAGTTCTCACTGTTTTTTTCTTGCAAATTAAAAGGTGGCAAGCTTTTATTTAAATATTCAAACCACTATGCATATGAATATAACAGTGATTTTAAAGTAAAGTGCACTGAAAGCAGCATATTTTGATTTGTATTAGGCGTAATATTAAAGGGACAGTCAACCCAAAATCGAGTGATACATATTCATTTACAAACGATTATTATTGACCAATATAGCCCAATTTTCTCCTCTAAATCGTTTTAAAGTAAAATGACTTACGATTTGTTTCTTTCTATTTTGCAAATGTCCGTCTGCCTTCTCCCCTATTTCGTCAGCAGCACGTAATCTGCCTGAAGATCGTAACAAAGTTTTCTATCCTACACGTTCACGTGTTTTGCGCATGCGCAATGCGCCGGTTTTATTCAAGTGGGAAAGTTTGAATCAGAAACTTAATGTAACCGCTCAGTATCATAGCCGACCGACACTGACAACAAGTTAACAGGTACGTCTCACATAGGAAACCGCTAGGATACTGAGCGGTTACATGAAGTTCCTGATTCAGACGTTCCCACTTGAATAAAATCGGCGCATTGTGCATGTGCAAAACACGTGAACGTGTAGGATAGAAAACTTTGTTACGATTACAGGCAGATGACGTGCTGCTGATGAAATAGGGGAGGGGGCAGACAGACATTTGCAAGAGAGAAACAAATCGTAAGTCATTTTACTTTAAAACAATTTAGAAGGAAAAAATTGGGCTACATTGGTCAATAATAATCGTTTGTAAATGATATGTATTACTCAGAACCGATTTTGGGATTACTGTCCCTTTAAAGTTTAAAAATACATTGGGTTTTCCCTGTGTACTTTGTCCTCCATTGCAAACTTTTACTTAGCAGAGAGCTCTCATTATTTTTATTGGAGACCATTCCCCACTTGTAGAGACAGCCCCTTTTCTTTGATAATTGCACCAAGACTGCCCCTGCGAGGCTAAACAAGGTTTTTCATGTTCGTGGTGGCTAAAGTTTGATTATTGGGCCCTAAATCTAAAAAAAACAAAACTCTAGCTTTTGATTCAGGATTAAAGGGATAGTCTAGTCAAAATTAAACTTTCATGATTCAACTTTCTAATTTACTCCTATTATCAATTTTTATTTGTTCTCTTGGTATCTTTATTTGAATGAAAGCTTAGGAGCTGGGCCATTTTTTTGGTTAAGCACCTGGGTAGCGCTTGCTGATTGGTGGCTACATTTAGACACCAATCAGAAAGTGCTACCCAGGTGCTGAACCAAAAATGGACCAGCTCCTATGCTTTCAATATTGTTTATCAAATAAAGATACCAAGAGATACCTGCAACAACGCTCCAAGATGGTCGCACTGAACTAGAGCTCTGTGATCAGGGAGGCCTTGGAGCACACCATCTCCTCAAAAGTAACCCAATCTACTCTAAGAGTGGTAACAGACACCCCCTGGGTTATCACATCAAGCCCGATATAAATGGAGCTAAGGGAACCCTTATAACACCTCCGGCAACAGCAACCTCCAAATAAGACCGGCGACGACATCAGCGCTAGGCCGCAACTCAGACGGTGATAACGTTTTGTGTCTCTCTCAGCTCTTCCGACTGAAGGAAGCACCGTAAACCAATGAAGCAATATACATTGCTACAAGCGGCATCTAGACAGAGTGAGGAACATCAAGTTGTCGGGCAGTGAGTACTGAGCCATAACAGCTAATAGAATCCGGTCTCCTCACCTCTATTCTACCCCATCACATTTAATGAGACTTATGCGATCAGATAGAAAGGGGATTAAAATTAAGTGGCACCTTTTACTAGTGCACTGAACAACTTATAATGGAGACAAAATTTCTCTCAAGCTCAGCCTTTCTAACTGAAAGTGATGGTAAACTATGCTGACATCAAACTAGCGATCGTGTGTAAAATGTAAAAATAATGTGACTTTCATTCATAAAAAGCTGTTAATCGATCATTATTTTTAAATTTTTAACATTAAAATGCCGAAATTTTATATACCTTCCTCCTCCCGTACAACAGCCACCATTAATTTATTCGTGTCACGTTTTTTTTTTTTATACCAATGAAAGTCCAGGCCAGTCGGCGACACTCCTCTAAGCAAACACCGCCACGCCCTTCGTTACGTATGCGCTAAATGTTGATCACTGTCTGACAGAGCTATGTCGTGCAATTGTGCGCATGTGCGTATCGGCAAAATATAACATATGAGAGAGAACACACTTTAAAAAACAATTGCTGGTAATGTCTAGGATGTAGAAACTCACAACAAAAAAATTAGAATCTCCGTTTTTATTCTGTCTCAAAAGACACTGCGCTTAGAATGATCACAATGTATATAATACATTATATGCAATGTATTGCATACATATTGAAATGCATGCGCAGAGCGAACCACAAAGATCTAGATGCCAATACAATGACGTAGAGCGGGGTGGTCCAGCTCTCTCTCCGGAATGAAGAAAATAACAGGAAGTAATGCCGGGGCGGAGCAAAGAGCAATAACGCTCTGTAAGTGAAATCAAAATTTATTAATAAAGGAGAAAGAGAATTTAGAAAAAAAAATCATAGCGACTTAGGTTGAACATACTTGATAATTAAGATTTTATTGACCAATCTGTGTAAATTTACCATCACTTGAAGCTATTACTTGCTCAAACTGAATGAATGCAAAGACCACATGGCCTTTTTCACTTATGGTACGAATGAGAAGTGATACCAATGATGATAAAAACTGCAACATGAGGAGCTGCTGGGTCGTTCTGTTGCAGCTGAGCTGGACCGGGGCTTGAGTCGTGCAGGGAACTTTCCATCAGCTCCACGCTGTTGCCGAGATGAGCATGGTTTTGTGCGAGTGTGTGGCGGATTAGGCATATGTTAAAACGGTGCATTGTTTGGATCGCTAGATGAGGGAGTGCTGTCTCTGGTTGTTCAGTGATTTGTAGTGGGTTAAAATACACACATCTCTAAAAAAGTCCCAGTTGAAATACCTCAGGAACTGCTCCCATGATCGATCCTGTGCAGATATGGGACTTTGACATGAACAAGCCTGCTTTCGTAACAAACCGTATATCCTTATCCCATATATATGTTAGGTTACGTATTTCACTTTGTGTGCATGTTTAAATTGTTCTAACGCTCTTTTAGTACTGGTTGTAATACAGCCCATTTTATCTGAGTTTTTAACGATAGCTGTAGAATGGTCATAACTACTCGACATGTTATTTTATTCCAGTATTTCATTAGTCTGATTTACTATACCTGTTTCTTATATGCATGCTACACTACATTAAAGGATTACTTTCTGTTATAATTTTTAAGCTAAACTAACATATTAAAGTTAATAAACATTAATTAAAACCTACTGACCTAGATTTTCTCCAAAACGAAGTTTCATAACGTTCTAGAAGTTATATCTTTTATTCGCCGATGATGTCACGTTATCCTGCCCACTATTTTCAGCACTGAGTGTTCAAAATACTTAAACCAATAACTTTGTGTTTAAAGCGCCATTTTGAAACCTAGGTATTGTAAACGGATTGGTACAGAGCAAAGGATACCCACGGAGTGGGTTTGGAAAACAATTAAATTTGCAGACAAGATTTCTGATATACGGTAGAGATATGTTAATGAAATGCTATTGATAAAAAGCGTATTTGGGGTAGTTAGTTAGTAACAGGCATAGAAAATATTTACTTACAGTGGCCCTTTAATTATGTTCTTCTGCTTTCCATTATACCACGGCTTCTCAAGGATTAGTGCACATCACATTTTGCCCCTGTTCCTCTACAGAGACTAGAACAGTAGTCTGGCTAAGGTGCCTTACCATTCAGTCCTTTGGTTAACCCTCATAAAGTTGGTTCTTTGTATAGTTATTTCTTCTCCTCAGGATCAATTTTTCCCATTGCCCTAATAGCTCACAGTTGACTCCAAACTTGGCTTTATAGATCATTACACTCAGCAACAGCTGTATTTATACTTGGATAAGGTCTCTGAACAGGGGAGCTCTAACTATACCAATTGCTTTCTAGGTGTTCTGTTTGCCATGTTGCCATGTGACTAGAATTCTATGCACTGACAACCTTGTTTGCTTTGTGGTTGGGGGTCATGGTTCTTTGCAGAATTGACTCTCATTGGGCTCTAGCTGTGAGTCTGTTTTTGTCCTATTTAACAAAAAAACAAAAGTACTATGTGTGCTGGGGGATGTGTGCTAGGTAATATGTGGGCTAGGTAATATGTGTGCTAGATGCTGCCTGTGCTGGGTATTGTGTGTGCTAGGTATTGGGAGTGCTCAGTACTGTGAGGGTGCTAGGTACTGTGTGTGCTAGGTAATATGTGTGCTGGGTGCTGCATACGCTGGGTGCGGTGTGTGTGTTGGTGCTGTTTGTGCCAGGAGCTGTGTGTGCTGGGTGATATGTGTGCTAGGTAATATGTGTGCTGGGTGCTGTCTGTTGTCTGTGCTGGGTGCTGTCTGTTGTCTGTGCTGGGTGCTGTATTGGGCCAGGTACTGTATTGGGCCAGGTACTGTATTGGGCCAGGTACTGTATTGGGCCAGGTACTGTATTGGGCCAGGTACTGTATTGGGCCAGGTACTGTATTGGGCCAGGTACTGTATTGGGCCAGGTACTGTATTGGGCCAGGTACTGTATTGGGCCAGGTACTGCATTGGGCCAGGTACTGCATTGGCGGACGCATTGGGCCAGGTACTGTATTGGGCCAGGTACTGTCTGTGCCAGGTGCTGACTGTGTTAAGTACTGTGTGTGCTAGGTAATATGTGCGCTAGGTGCTGTATTGTGCTGGGCGCTGTCTGTGCTGGGCGCTGTCTGTGCTGGGCGCTGTCTGTGCTAGGTAATATGTGTGCTGGGTGCTGTCTGTGCTATGTGCTGTCTGTGCTATGTGCTGTCTGTGCTGGGCGCTATGTGCTGTCTGTGCTGGGCGCTAGGTGCTGTGCTGGGCGCTGGGTGCTGTATTGTGCTGGGTGCTGTATTGTGCTGGGTGCTGTATTGTGCTGGGTGCTGTATTGTGCTGGGTGCTGTATTGTGCTGGGTGCTGTATTGTGCTGGGTGCTGTATTGTGCTGGGTGCTGTATTGTGCTGGGTGCTGTATTGTGCTGGGTGCTGTATTGTGCTGGGTGCTGTATTGTGCTGGGTAATATGTGTGATAGGTGCTGCTCGTGCTAGGTACTGCTAGTGCTGGTTACTGTTTGTGTCACGCGATGTGTGTGCTGGGTACTGTGTGTGCTAGTTACTAAGTGTGCACTAGTTCCCGAGTGTGTTAGGTAATGCCTACTGTACTGTTTGTGCCGGGTATGGTCTGTGTCGGGTCCTGTGTGTTCTGGGTTCTGTGTGTGCTGGGTATGATTTGTGTTAAGTACAGTGCTTACTAGGTGTAGACTCGAGTTCTTTTAGTGACCCTCTAATTCATGCATCCTCCTCCCTCATGTTGCTGATTGTTTTACTAGTCTGTTGAGAGTTTGATATAATACTATGTGTCGTTGGAATACTCTCCCCCTGAAGTACAAAAGTTTTTTGTTCGGAGAGCCTTTTTATTTACCTCACATACGCCTAGATTTAGAGTTCTGCGTTAGCGGTCCAAACCAGCGTTAGGGGGTCCTAACGCTGGTTTTGGCCGCCCGCTGGTATTTAGAGTCTTGTAGGTAAAGGTCTAATGTTCACTTTCCAGCCGCGACTTTTCCATACCGCAGTCAATTGCGTATCCTATCTTTTCAATAGGATCTTTCCAACGCCGGTATTTAGAGTCTTGGCTGAAGTGAGCATTAGAACTCTAACGACAAAACTCCAGCCGCAGAAAAAAAAGTCAGGAGTTAAGAGCTTTATTGAATCAGCCAATCAGATTCAAGTTCAATCCGATTGGCTGATTGGATCAGCCAATCAGATTGAGCTTGCATTCTATTGGCTGTTTCTATTTTCAAACCTTAATTCCGATTGGCTAATAGGATCCTATCAGCCAATCGGAATTCAAGGGACGCCATCTTGGATGACGTCACTTAAAGGAACCTTCATTCGTCGGGAGTCGCCGGAAGAAGAGGATGGATCCGCGTCGGCTGCTTCAAGATGGTCCCGCTCCGCGCCGGATGGAAGAAGATAGAAGATGCCGCCTGGATGAAGATGTCTACCGGTCCGGATTGTCCTCTTCTTGCCGGATAGGATGAAGACTTCGGACCCTCTTCTGGACCCTCTTCTTGCCGGATAGGATGAAGACTTCGGATCCTCTTCTGGACGGATCGGTTGATACCCGGGGTGGTGAAGATAAGGGTAGGGAGATCTTCAGGGGCTTAGTGTTAGGTTTATTTAAGGGGTGGTGTGGGGTTAGATTAGGGGTATGTGGGTGGTGGGTTGTAATAATGGGGTGTATTGTATGTTTATTTAAATGCAAAAGAGCTGTTTTCTTTGGGGCATGCCCCGCAAAAGGCCCTTTTAAGGGCTGGTAAGGTAAAAGAGCTTTGAACTTTTATTTTAGAATAGGGTAGGGCATTTTTTTTATTTTAGGGGGCTTTGTTATTTTTTTAGGGGGCTTAGAGTAGGTGTAATTAGTTTTAAAATTCTGGTAATCTTTTTTTTTTATTTTTTGTAATTTAGTTTAGTTGATTAATTGTAGATAATTGTAGATAGTTTAGTTTAATTAATGTATTGATAGTGGTAGTGTTAGCTTAATTGTAACTTAGGTTAGGATTTATTTTACAGGTAATTTTGTAATTATTTTAACTAGGTAGCTATTAAATAGTTATGAACTATTTAATAGCTATTGTACCTAGTTAAAATAAATACAAAGTTGCCTGTAAAATAAATATAAATCCTAAAAATAGCTACAATATAATTATTATTTTATATTGTAGCTATATTGGGGTTTATTTTACAGGTAAGTTATTTAGTTTTAAATAGGATTAATTTATTTAATAAGAGTTCATTTATTTCTGTTAGATAAAAATTATATTTAAACTTAGGGGGCTGTTAGTGTTAGGGTTAGACTTAGCTTTAGGGGTTAATTACATTTATTATAGTAGCGGCGAGGTTCGGGTCGGCAGATTAGGGGGTTAATACTTGAAGTTAGGTGTCGGCGATGTTAGGGAGGGCAGATTAGGGGTTAATACTATTTATTATAAGGGTTTTTGTGGCAGGAGTGAGGCGGTTTAGGGGTTAGATACATTTATTATAGTGGTCAGCAGATTAGGGGTTAATAAGTGTAGGTAAGGTAGCAGTGACGTTTGGGGCGGCAGGATTAGGGGGTTAATAAATATAAATATAGGGGTCGGGCGGTGTTAGGGGCAGCAGATTAGGGTATATAAGGATAATGTAGGTTGCGGCGTGTGTACGGAGCGCAGATTAGGGGTTAATAAGTAATATGCATGGGTTAGCGATAGGCAGGGGGCGGCAGATTAGGGGGTTAATACGTTAAGGTTAGGGGTGTTTAGACTCTGGGTTCATTTGGGGGTGTTAGGTGCAGACTTAGGAAGTGTTTTCCCCATAGGAAACAATGGTGGCTGCGTTAGGAGCTGAACGCTGCTTTTTTGCAGGTGTTAGGTTTATTTTCAGCTCAAACTGCCCCATTGTTTCCTAGGGGGGATTATGGTGCACTGAGCACTGTTTTTGAAGCTGGCCGCCCGTCCGTAAGCAACGCTGGTAATTGAGAGTTTGCAGTGGCGGTAAATTATGCCTCTATCGCTCCCTTTTTGGAGCCTAACACAGCCCCTTCTGACAACTCTAAATACCAGCGTTGTTAAAAGGGTGCGGGGGGAAAAAAACACGCGTAGCTAATGCACCCCTTCTAAACGCAAAACACTAAATCTAGGTGAAGTACAAAAGTTTTTTGTTCGGAGAAGCCTTTTTTGTTTACCTCACATATTCTTTTTATTGGATTCTTGGAGTTCTAATTTAATTTATGTGTGCTTGCTTCCCCCCCCCCCATATTCCGAGCCCACATCAGGGGTTCCATCTAGGTGAACTATTTTCACCACCAATTCCCTCATTTTACCCATTCTCCCCCCCCTTTTTGGTCCCCTTTCCAAAAATATTGTATTACAGAAGTGTGAGTTCCCAATGGTCAGATCTATATTGGTTTCTGTACTTTTATATCCTAGTCTGCCCTTGGGGACATAGGTACCTTGTTTATTGTTTTTATATGTACTATATCAATGTTTTGACAATAACTTTCACCGGACCTGCGAGTCCGTTCCATTTGTTTGTGTCTACTGGAGCAGGGGTCCTGCGTGTCCCCCCAATTGTTACTTATACTTTTGAAACTGAATAAAAAATTTATATTTAAAACAAAATAAAAAAATTACTTCCTCATAAAATGCCACTGCTTGTGAAACTTTCAATAGTATCTTAGCACAAGTACATCAAACAAAAATCTCAGTATATCTACATATATTGTTTTCTATTCCAATAGCCCCAGCACAGCTGTAAGCAGGTTAAACATACTGTGGTAATATCTGTCTAATTTCAGGCTGTGTAACATTTATATAAACTAGTATGCATTGTGGTGTCCTGCTATACAGATACTGAAGGGTTATTAATTTGACCCTTACTTGCTTGGTTTGGTACTATAAAGTTATTCTTCCTATGCCAGTTATGTGCTTGAGAGTAAGGGAAGAGTAAATGAGGAGTCTGATCATTTATCCTGCATTAAAGGGCTGTATAGTGCAAAAAGAAAATGCACTAATATGCAAGCGCATTTATTATTGCACTGTTTCTTGCATATAGCTATGTGTTTAAACCATTGATTAAACACATAGTTAAAGTAATCTCCAGAGCAGTAGTGCACTACTAGGAGCTACTTGAATGCTTTTGGTGAGCCAATGACAAAAGACAAATGTGTGTAGCCACCAATCAACAGCTAGCTCCCAGTAGTGCATTGCTGCTGCTAAGGTTCTGTACATATTCTTTTCAACGAAGGTACTTAAAAAACACTTAAAACTTAAAAACAAAGTAAACTTGATAATAAAAGTGAAATTTAAAAGGACATGCTCTGTCTGAATCATGAAAGGATCACTTTCCCATAAAGCAATCAGTATGGCTAAATTATATTAGTAGTATATTGATGTGCTTGTTTTGAGGATGGATTGGAGTGGGCGGGGCTATGCAAACTAAGTGGGCGGGGCTATGCAAACTATAAATGGGCGGTGCCTATGCACCAAAGTGGCCCTGGAACTTTATGTTCAAATGTTGGCAACTATGCTCTGATTATCTAAATTGCTTTGCTCTCTTGGTATCATTTGTTGAAAAGCATACTAAATAGGTTCAGCAGAGCAATGACACTAAAGGGAGCTAGCTGCTGATTAGTGGTTGCATATATAAGCCTCTAGTCATTGGTTCACCTGATATGTTCAGTTAGCCAACAGTAGTGCATTGCTGCTGCTATTTCAAGAGAAAGAAGCAAATTAGAAAATATAAGTAAACTGGAAAAAAAAAAAAAATTGTAAGCTTTATCTGAATCATGAAATAGAAATGTTGGGTTTTCATGTCTGTTTAGGAGAGTAACTGTGTAGCATCTGATTTTTTTGCTGTGACTTTTTTTGTTTTAGCTCTGGAGGATAATTAAAGTGAATGTAAAGTTTGATGAATCACTGGCCCGGTTTTTTAAAAACCCTATTAAAAATAGGGGCACTTTCATTCATCAAACTTTACATTTCACTTGTTTTGTTAAAATACTTACCTTTTAATCTTGAAAGCCGCTCCAGCGCTTCCCCCGCCCGTCGCAAGCCTCTTCATTTGTCAAAAATGATGAATCCGGCTTCCTCCAATCACGGGGGGTGGAGCCGTGATTGGAGGATGCCGTATTTGTCATTGCTGACGTATGAAGTGACGAGCAGCAGGAGGGGGAATCGCTGGAGCGGCTTTCAAGATTAAAACGTATTTTAACAAAACAAGTGAAATGTAAAGTTTGATGAATGAAAGTGCCCCTGTTTTTAATAGGGTTTTATTAAAAACCGGGCACTGATTCATCAAACTTGACATTCACTTAAGACTTTATTTTAATACATATGTGAAATAAAAATGGCAAACCTTACAGGTTTTACTGTTGCTGCAAGGGTCTAGTTCACCCAAAGTCCTATGTCTACCTGCTGACACGTGGGCCTCACCTACATACTAGAATATCTGTAGGTTATTCTCAAGTGTTTATTGTACCATGATCATGCTCTCCGTGACATCTTCTATTCTATGTTACATTCATGTGCCATCACACAATTAATCAGTTTGTTAATCTTCTATTCACTTCAAAAGGTGTTATGAAATTTCCTGGAAAAAGGAGGGGCAATCTGCCAGTTAGAGTGCCTTCAGGACTGGAGTTAAATAACACTGTTCTAGAATAGGGGGTCGCCAACCTTTCCGACCACAGGGACCACTAAACTCACAATTTTGAATCTTGTGGACCACTAACATGATTTTTTAAAAAGGTACAAACCTGTATAATTTATTTTGTGTGTGTATGTGTATATATATATATATATATATATATATATATATATACACATACATACATACATACATACATTATACATACACACATACATATATATATATATACATACATACATACACATACTGTACATAACTAGTATAACCATAGCCAAGTTTACATTATGTATAATATTTCCAAATTTTAAGAATTATTTTTTAGAATTAACTAACTGATTGACAGAGCTGAGAGAATAGACAGTTGTGGTGAGAGACAGCGCTTAAAGGGACAGTAAACCTCAAAACTAATGTTACATAATTCTGCACATAGTGCAGAATTATATAACATTAATATTAGCGCAAACTTTGTAAAACATAATATACCTTTTGAATAACACTAAGTGCAGCTCGCTCCTGCTCTGTCTGACAGCAGGAGCGAGCTGCACTGTGTATAATGGCGCGGAGTCGGGCCGTGCTGTGACTATAACAGCTGGGCCCGATGCGCTGTGTTAAAAAAAACAGACCCGCTCAGAAGAGCACAGAGAGCGGGGTCTGTAAAACAGCCGTTTTTTTTAAAAAATTCAAAGAATTATATAACATTATTTTTAAGGTTTACTGACACTTTAAGGAAAATACTGCAGTCGCTCTAAACTAAGGTGTCTAGACTCACCTGGGAATATAGCAAATGTAAAAACAAGTGTCTCAATCACCATACAGTGGAGTACAAATAATATTTATTACAACATAATGACTAAAAAACATATAAACAAATAAACAATGTAAAACAATATAAAATGGTATAAAAACAATGTGCTAAAATCAACTTCTGCAGTAAATCAGCACTGTACATATATCACAAACAAGGTTTACTGCAGAAGTTGATTTTAGCACATTGTTTATACCATTTATATTGTTTTACATTGTTTATTTGTTTATATGTTTTTAGTCATTATGTTGTAATAAATATTATTCGTACTCCACTGTATGGCGCTTTAGACACTTGTTTTTACAGAGCTGAGAGAATACTTCCAATGTCAGATGAAGGGTGAGTGACAACTTTTGAGTTGGAAAAAGAGAGGGAAGAAAGTGGGAAAAAAGAGAATTGTGTTTAAAAAGACCACAAGACTTCCAAGTTACCTCCCCAGTAAGGAATTATTCAAAACTACTTATGATCATGGACAGAAATTGGAGTCATAAATTAAGTTTATATCAGAAAGCCCTCAATATGGATGTGAGCTAACCACGAATGATGTTACTGAAAATTACTATAATACTGGTGGTATATGGCTGATCTGCTGGATGGCAATTACTGGAATTCAGAAGGAATGGCTTTGAGCGTGGGAAAATTATTAGAATGAAATATAATTTATATTTAATTAAAAATAAAAAAAAAAAAAAAGAAAAAAAAAAAAACCCAGATGGTTGGGAGGAAGATAAACAGTGATGTAAGTCCATCTGAAGGAATTTCTTTTTTTATATACTTTTATTCTACTATTTCACAGCTAAGGCTATACCAACCTGCTGGCTTTAGAATGGAATCCTCTTCCTCTGAGCAGCTCACCGGGCGGGGGAGGAGTTAAAAATACAATCTAGCTACGCAAGTTGCGCAGTACCACGCAACGTGTGTAGGGAGATTGTAATTTAACTCCTCTGTTGGTTTTCACGGATGTCCAGCCAGGCACTGTAGGGAGTTGCAGTGCAACGGGGGTAACACCATCAGAGGAGATTAATTCCTGCTTGATGGTGTCAAGGACCATCAACATCTTCTCGTGGACCACCAGTGGTCCATGGACCACTGGTTGGGGACCGCTCTTCTAGAAGATCAAGCTATATATGTAAAGAGACATTATTTTCTCCTAGGCCTAGCCAAGAAGTATTTGACTTTTGGATCATGTCCTTCGGGTAGGTAAAGATTACTTGCTACTTGATCAGCTTTAAAATCTTCTATCTTAGGGTTAATGTTATCATTTAGAAATAAAACTACAGGCACATAACTAGTAGTTTCTGAGACTCTGAAGATTCTGTTAATGTTGGAAAGGAAGAATTTGCACTGGAGGTCCCTGTCCCTTTTACGGACTAGCATAATTTGGGTTTAGTTACTAGCTTATAATAGTTCAGGTTTTTCTTTGGTGTAAGAATGCTCTTGACCATGGTGTTCTGACATTCTTTCAGGAAAGGATTGGTTATAGTTTTTAAGCATTTCATAGCCTCCATAGGATTCTAATTTGGCTGTGTAAATGTTGTTAAATCTCACATTTGAATCAACAAATACAGGGCATACCTCACTTTACAGCTCTTAAAGGGTCAGTTCACCCAAAAATGTTCTCACATTTAAGCTGTTCCCAATGATTCATTTTTTACCTGCTGGAGTGTTTTAAATTGTTTACAAGTAGCTTCTTTACCCCTAATTTGGCATTTGAAATAGCTGATTTAGCTTGTGGTTTCCCAACCTATACTGAAAGTTTCTATACTGTAGTGTATTCTATTGAATAGCCTAAGTAAACACAGCCAGCAGAAGAGATTACACTCTCAGTGGGGGCAGGATAGTTAAAGGGACACAGTACACATTTTTTTTTCTTTTGTAATTCAGGAAAGTGCATGCAATTTTAAGCAACTTTCTAATTTACTCCTATTATCAATTTTTCTTCGTTCTCTTGCTATCATTATTTGAAAAAGAAGGCATCTAAGCTTTTTTTTGGTTTCAGTACTCTGGACAGTACTTTTTTATTGGTGGATGAATTTATCCACCAATCAACAAGGACAACCCAGGTTGTTCACCAAAAATGGGCCGGCATCTAAACTTACATTCTTGCATTTCAAATACAGATACTAAGAGAATGAAGAAAATTTGATAATAGGAGTAAATTATGAAAGTTGCTTAAAATTTTATGCTCAATCTGAATCACTAAATAAATTTTTTGGGTACAATGTCCCTTTAAGTAATAAAATTATAATGTTACATTGTCCTTTCTAAGTATTCAGCTTTGCTTTACAAACAGATATAAGATAAGGAAGCAAGTCTGTGTGAATAAAAGGTGATAGACATAATGAGATCTGATATTACCTTAAGCTCAACCCATTGTAATAGGGCTGATAGGGTTAAAAGCACTAAACCAGCTACTTCATATACACAAATAAACCGAAAAAAATGCAGTTTTCTCAAAAATTTT
The DNA here is from genome assembly GCF_027579735.1 of Bombina bombina. Lineage (NCBI taxonomy): Eukaryota > Metazoa > Chordata > Amphibia > Anura > Bombinatoridae > Bombina > Bombina bombina. The sequence continues at coordinate 222,485,764 of NC_069501.1, forward strand.
ATACTCTGCAGCTGGTATAAACAAGTCATTGAAAATACAATCATATAAAAAACAATTTTACAGTGTACTGTCCCTTTAATAGAGCGCTTTGTGGAGTTGAAGTTCAACCTCCAAGGATTATGAAACAGTGCTGTAATCATATGTGAGTTTGCGAGAAAAGTGACGGTCACCATTTTGTTATGCACAGTTTACTTTGTTTACAGCATTACAGTGCAATCTGTGTCTCAGTGCTATAGTCCTTGCAAATTTTTTTTTTATTTTTTTATTTATTATTTCTTTATTGAAGGTTTTTAGTTTACAACAATAATTTTCAGGAAGGGTGCATATACAATAACATGATGACTAATTTGTCCATTACACTCTATCAATTACATTGCTGCATAAAATTGCTATAAACTTACACTTCAAATGTACAAACCCTATCCTTACGTTTAGGTGTCTAGGTCTCTCCTGGTTTCGATTACAGTTACGGTCCATTGGGTCTTAGAGGCAGAAGGGGAGGACATCCAGACACCGCACTTTCTTAGTGTGACATTATCAAATAAATCAATAAACAAACATAAACTACAACTTTCTGCATAGTAAAATTTCTCATACCCACAATGAGTATTTACCCACAGTGGGCATTTATAATTTTGACCAAACACAGTGGGGAGAGGGAGACCCTCCTGAATGCTCTTATCCTAATAATCTTAATAATCTTGTCGCCTGAGACCCTAGTCAATTAGCTTCCCATCTCCTAGCCCGCTCCGATGTAAGACTCCCATAGAAACATCAAATCATTATACATTGCTATCCTATTGGTCTTGAAGTAGTAATATCTCTCTAGACATTAGGGTACTCTTAACTTTTCTATCCACGTTTCTGTTGAGGGAACCTTATGAGACCTCCATGCCTGCTGCTATCAGTTGTTTTAGGCAGAGTTTAACATGATATGAACGATGTTTTGCCTAATTCTGCATATTAACTACTTTTATCACATAAATAAACAAACTTCCGGGGTTAATGGTAAACTACAAGATACTACTTTTTTAATCTCTTCTAGAATGGCCCTCCAGTAAGTATTAACTATTGTACAGGACCACCAAATATGCCCCATGTTGCCCACCTCCGTTTGCATCTCCAGCATTTTTCATTTGCTGAGGGGAACAGGTATTTCATTCGGTTAGGTGTTAGATACCACCTAAACAGTATTTTTGTAGTTGGTCTCTAGAGCATAGGTGGTGTGTGCAGAATGGGCTATACTTCTGAATATGTCTCCCCACCCTTTGGGTTCCAGTGTCCCCCAACAAGTCCCTCTCCCATCCTTTCACAAATTTATGTGGTTTAGGGGGAAGTGCTGTGAGCAACATTTTGTACAGACTAGAAATGATCCCTTTTTGAGGAAGGGTTTTGAAATGCACATTTGTTCAAACAGTGTTGGCAATCTTAGTAGGCTTGTCCTATTTCTATGTGTTGATATGTAGTGGGTAACTTGGTGGGTAGCGTATCCATTTGTCAAAGAAACTAATTCCCCTATCTAGTAAGACAGGTCTAGGTAACATTTTCCCACGGTTAGTTATTTAATTGCTATAGGTGCATATTCCTCTTATGCTATTATCTCCCCCCAATGTTGTGCATGAGGCCCTCAATAAATTCTGCATTGGCTAGAATTGGTGTCAGTGGGGAATAATTACTCGTTTGCCCTTATAGCCATCTCTGATGTATTTCCAGTCTGTTAAAGTGTTCATTACCGTAGCTGTGTAATTGGTATTGGGGTTTTGATAGTGATTTTGGTAACCAACATAGCCCCCCTAGTTGAGGTATTCCTGATATGTCATGTTCTATTTTGAAGTCCAATGCTTTGCGTCAATATTACTATGTCTACACCATTCCAGAATTCGTTGGCAATGATATGGCTTGTTTATATAATAAAATATTGGGAACTCCAAGTCCCCCCATGTCTTTATGAGCATACATGGAAGGTTTGTTAACCCCGGCTGACGGTTTTTTTCTTCCAAATGAAATTGTGTAGTGCCCTTTGTATCTTTTGTATGTAAATTGAGGGGTGTGGAAGGGGGTAGGGTTTGTAATATGTACAAGATCTTTGGCAGTAGTAGCCATTTTGACCGTATTTACTCTACCTATCCAAGATATGTTTTTCGCCATCCCAGGACCAGGTTTGATTATAGATAGTTTTAAATAGCTTGGAATAGTTGATTGTGCAAATTGACTCTAAACTATTAGACATGTATATCCCTAAGTATTTAATGGATTTTAACTGTATCGCATATGAGCATTTATTTTGTATATGGTTTATGTCAGTGGGAGTTATATGTAGTGGTAGAAGTTCCGACTTGTTTGTATTTATCAAAAAATTTGACACCTCGCCGTATTCTTGTAGAGCATGTTTACCGCGGAGAGAGACCCTAAGGGATTTGACAGAGACATCAGGACATCGTCTGCGAACATGGAAAGTTTTATATTCTCGGTGATTTATAATTATGCCCTTTATGTTTTCGTTTGACCTTATTATTGCATGCTAAAACTTCTAATGATAATATAAACAAAAGTGGGGACAAAGGGCATCCCTGGCGAGTGCCATTGCGAATTTCAAATTGTTCTGAGAGTATTCCATTTATTCTAATTTGAGCTGTGGGGGAATGAGTACAAGGCCATTATTTTGTGTATAAATGGGGGTTGGGAAATTAAATTTAGCTAGGGTAGTTTCTAGAAAGGTCCAGTCCAGCCTAGTCGTACGCTTTCTCAGCGTCTGTGGATAAAAAAACTGAAGGTATTTTGTTTTTATTTATATATTCCAAGATATTAAGTAGTTTTACTGTATTGTCCCTTGCCTCTCTCCGCGGCACAAAACCCCACCTGATCTGTGTGATATCAAGGATGGAAGAAGGCTATTGAGTCTAGCAGCCAAGACCTTGGCGAGTATTTTTAAATCTATGTTTAATAAGGATATAGGTCGAAAATTCGCCGGTATATCTGATTTTTTACTGGTTTAGGTAGGACTGTTATGTACGCTTGCAACATGGAATCCGGCAAAATGCCTCCGTTATCTATCTGACTAAAGGTGTTTAATAAATGGGGGGACTAAGAGATGGGAATATATTTTATAATAGGAACCAGAAAATCCATCTGGCCCAGGCGCCTTTTCTTGGCTTCACATGTTCCTAATTGGCGACACTGATCTCTTTGGGGCTTATTGGGGCCTGTAGCATCTCACCGTCTTTGTCAAGAACTGTCGGAACCTGTATGTTATTAAGATACCTAACGCACCTATCTTTTATGATCTGAAGTTGACCTGTTAGGGAACAAATTATATAATGAGTGATAATATTTTTTGAAGACTTCTGCTATCTGCTTGGAGTCTTCCACCTTCTCACCTCTAGCATTGTTGATTGAGTGTATATAGTTTTCGCTTGCTTATTTTTAAGTGTTCGTGCCAGCCGGCGACCTGGTTTACCCGCCTCACAATAAAATTTTTGTTTAAGTTTAAATGCTGTCGTTTTGAGCTTTTATATGTAGGTGAGACATCATTTTAGCTCTATAGAAATGCAATTGGTGAAGTACATCTTTATTTTGTGGCTGAAGTTTGTGTAGATAATCTAGATATGTGATTTCCCCTGGATATGTGTTGGTATATCCTCTCTCTGCTGTTTTATTTTATTAGCTCTAATTTTGATCAATATTCCTCTTATGTAGCTCTTGTGAGCTTCCCATACCGTTGATGGCATCATATCTTCTTGGGGGTTATTATGGAAAAAATCTCGGATCTCTGACTCTACGATCTTGTTCACTACAGGGTCTAGTAGTAGAGACTCGTCAAGTCTCCATTAAAGTCTCTTACAGGGGCTGAAGGCCAACTAATGAGCACTTGACCATGGAATGGTCAGACCATGCTGTGTGTTGTGATGATCGAGGAATTTGCATAAGATAATGTTAGTGGTCTAAGAAAATATAATCAATCCTAAATAAGATTTGTTCGATTTGAAAAGAAAGTATAGTCTCTCCTATCCGAATTGGAGACCCTCCATGTATCATGCAACCCCAGGATTCTGGTAAGGTTCCATATAGATTTGAGTGAATTTTTGGGTACATGTATGTTTGAGTTCGAGCTGTCCAATTTAGGGTTTATAGGTACATTAAAATCTCCCAGAACTATTAGCTGGCCTTTTGTATGTCTTGTATTTGCGGTAGCAGAGATTTAAAAAAACTGCCTGCTTGTGATTAGGGCGTAAATATTGACAAGCGTTACTAATTTGTTATAGAGTATTCCGCTAACAGCTAGAAATACTACCTTCAGTGTCCTTTTCTGCTCTAACATTTTGAAGGGGATTGAATTACGAATAAGAATGCTTACCCCATTAATTTTTTTTTTGTTGTGTGCACTATGATAATTGTTGTGCAAAACTATTATGTAGGTATTTGGGAATGGAATTTTCTCCTAAAATGGTCCTCTTGAATACCAATGATATCCCCTCCTTTTTGTGACAAATCTCTAAGGGCTAAAGATCTTTTGTGTGGAGTGTTAAATCCTTTCACATTTTGTGTGATAAAAATTAATACAGGTGTCTGTCATATCCTTACCTTCACAATTCTCATTACTATGCCTGTGGATCTCCCCACCCCACTGCTTGGTGTTACTTTCTTGCAGAACAATTCCTGAAAACACTCTAACAAAAGGAACAAAAAAAAGAAAAAACACTGGAAACAACATTGTTAACATAATCAACATAAAAACAACAACTTTTTTCTATAAGAATAATAGAGGGAATTGGCTAGGAAATCCCTAATGGAGATCCACCATCCTTCTAAGTACAGATATCACTAAAACATTCTCTGTGACCCTATGTTTACCTTCAAATATGCCATATTTTGAACAATTAATCAAGATTCGATCTGTCCAGATAGCATTGTCTCTTTTGATTTGACTATTTAGTGTTCTTACCCATTCCTGTTTACCAAGTTCTCAAAGGATACAGAGCTGGTGAGTAGATCGTTCAGCCCCTAACTGGGCCCTAAAGTCCAATGATGACGGTGTCTTTGATCTTTTGCTTCGAACCGTCTGCCATTCTGTGCGTTGCTGTAGTGGGGAAGTATGTGGATTCTTGTTAATCGGGGTGAGTCTTTGCCTTTTGCTTGTATCCATGTCCATTGGTCGTGGTGGAATTTCGAGTTTCTTGCAGCAATCCTCAATCTCTGCAGGCGAGGAACAGCTTGCTCTCCTATTTTCCATATGACTATAAGTTGGATGGGGAAGGCCCCATCTATAATTTATGTTTCTTTCTTGTAGATGTTTTGTGAGCGGGGAGAGTTCCTTTCTCCTGGCTATGGTCCTGGCTGATAAATCAGCGAAGAATTGCAGGGTGACTCCATCTTTTTGTATGGGACGCTTTTCTCTTGCCGCTGTCATGAGATGTTCTTTCATCTGGTGGTAGTTGGTGATTTTCGCTATCACGTCTCTGGGGGGTGCCATTTCAGGGGGTTTTGGTCTCAAGGCCCCGATGAGCCCTGTCTATTCCTACTACATTGTTGTCCGTCGGGGTCTTTAAGTTGTGAGAACAAGGATTGTAGGTACTCCTGGAGGATAGAAGCATCTACAGATTCTGAATACCACGTATTCTGATATTTTGTCTTCTGGACCTGTTCTCTAGGTCCCTCTAGTTTATCCTCCAGCTGGTGAATTGTTTGATCTTGTTGTTCCAACTGTGCATATCACTGACGATATGCGTTATCCTGATCTAGCACCTTTTCTTCCAGTGTGTTTACCCCTATTGCCAATTTCTGTGATGTCTTTCTTTAGGTCCGAAATCTCGTCCTTAATGCATTGTTTTACTTGTGTAATGAGTGATGAGGAAGTCCTTTTTTGAAGGGATGGAGGATAATACTGATTGTGGAACTGATACCCATGGTGTCTTCTCCATCTGAACCAGATTCTGAGGAACTAGATGAGTGTTGAGAACCTGGTGGGGTAGTGGGATTCTCTTTTGGTGGTGATATAACAGTAGTTTTGAAAAACGTGTCCATTGATGGAGTCCCTTTATTACCATTTTTACTTTGTTTACTTTTTTGCGGGTTTTTTCTAGGCGACATCTTGTTAATTATTGATACTAAGTTCCTCTGTAATAAAGGCTCTATTTGCCACGCCGTGTGGTGGTATACAATATGTTTCCCTTGTTTGGTAAAAGTCTCTGTATTAAGTTATAACAGGTCAGCCCAGGATGTCACTACCCAGATAGAGATAAGAAAAGGTTATGAAGATGCACTTTTATTGACAAGGTTACATGTATGAAGCCTCAGCGATATAACTCCTGTGATTCAGATAGCTTGGTAGGAAATCAAGTCAATTTGGATCAAAGTGGGTAGATGCCAACCCAGGTTTCCATTTTATGTATCCTTGAGACAATGCTTTGTTATTTTCAATTTAGTGAACATAAATGGGCTATCTGGCCCAATCTCCATGCTACTCAGCAGTTCATTACTGGGCAATACTAAGCCTGAGGTGATGCCGCACAAAACTTCATTATCTAACACATTTGATCTGCATGCTTTCTTAGTACACTATGCAAACAATGCTAGATACCGACCCCATTAATGTTCTTTTCTCAACTTTACGTCCTTAATTAACACTCTCCCCCTGAACCGGGTACTTTGTCTGTTTAAGCAGGGCTATTACCGCCTGTCACTGCCCCTTATATCTCTTGTTTTCTACTCAGCCCATTGAAAACAGAGGGCTGGATTTAAAAAGTGCGTGTGTAGCGCTAAGATGGCGCTCTGCATTTTAGGACTGAGATCTAGGGACTCCTCCTATAAATATCGGAGCTTGCTTGGGAATGTGTCAGTGGCTGTCTTACCCCACAATCTCCATCCGGCTTCGAGGTCAGTGTAGATGGGTATTTTTTGCTAACTATCTGGTTGTTCACAACTTGTTATTGTGATCCGTAACTGCGATGCACATTGTGAGGCTTGCGCAGCGTGTCCACTCGATCCGCTCACAGATCAGCTGTGTAATCTTTCTCAGTCTTGTGCCCGGTTCATTAGGGATGTTATCCTAGTCCATTCATTTGGTCGGGCGTAATTTTTAGGTGTACTTGTCAGGCTGGAGCACCGGAGCTCACCTAGTGTGCGGCCATTTCATTCCTAGTGCCGGCTCCGCCCCCCATAGTCTGGCAAATTTTACTACAGGAAATTGTTACTATTTTACAGGTACAGTATTTATTGACTATCAATTGAATACAGTGCTGTGCTAAAACTAAACGTAGGAGGAGTTGGCACGGCTAATATATGTTAGTTCAAACATGTTTTCAAGTTTTTAAACACACTGGCAAGTGAAAAGAAAACTAAAAACTGCCTTTATTACCAGCGGGGACTACGGTCCCTAACCCTGCTGTATAAGCGGGGGTATATCTGTTGTCTTTTAAGGGAGTTAACTTTTAGGACAATTCACAATTCATGTGATTTTAAATTATAAATTGCTGTTCCATCATTCAATCTATAATCTTTAAAAATACATTTAAGGTGTGTAGTCCATCCTTGCTGTACATAAGCTGGATAGCCAAAAAGTGGTGGGTATATGTATGGAAAAGATGAGTCTCAAAGACTTCTGGGGAGTTTTAATTTTCCAAGAGACACAAACTAGTATGGCAACCAGTGAAAATTGTCTCCCTTTGAGTAAGCAGAAATCTAGAAAACTATTTTTGGTATAAATCGATTAGTCATACTAGAACTACCGTATTTATATGAATGCAATAACCCCTTCTTTAGAATATAAAAATATTTAAAATACAATAAAATATACATACAAAAAACTAATATTATTGAAAACCTAAAAATAGACTAAAACAAAAATACTTTATGTCAACCAGTGTGCTTCTATGCAAATGATTAGTAAGGTTAAGGTCTACCATATATGTATAGGGTAATCCAACTTTAATTTCCCAGTACAACTAGAGATCAGATACAGCTCAGTTGTGATCTGATAACAACTGGAAAAAAAAACACATCCAGGTTTACCAGAGCCTCAAACAGTGAACAATTACATGATGATATTCAGGCTGGATTTTACTTTTTAAGATAGAATCAGTACAAAACAAAACATTAAACAGTCTGACATTCTCATCCTATATATTTTATAATAATATAGTCTAAGTAAAGGATGTCACACTACCATCATTAAAGGGACAGTCAACAGCAGAAGTTTAGTTGTTTAAAAAGAAAGAAAATCCCTTTATTACCCATTCCCTAGTTTTGCATAACCAACTTGGTTATATTAATATACTTTTTACCTCTGTAATTACCTTGTATCTAAGCTTCTGCTGACTGCCCCTTTATTTCAGTTCTTTTATCAGACTTGCATTTTAGCCAATCAGTGCTCATTCCTAGGTCACTTCACGTGCATGAGCTCAATGTTATCTATATGAAACATATGAACTAATGCCCTCTAGTGGTCAAAATGCATTCAAATTAGAGGCAGTCTTCAAGGTCTAAGAAATTAGCATATGAACCTCCTAGGTTTAGCTTCCAACTAAGAACCCCAAGAGAACAAAGCAAAATTGGTGATAAAAGTAAATTAGGAAGTTGTTTGAAATTACATGCCCTATTTAAATCATGAAATTTTTTTTGGACTTGACTGTCCCTTTAAAGGGACACATAAATCAAAATTAGCAGCAAGTTTTGTAAAGCTTTTATAAAGACTTTCTAATTTAATTTGTATTATCAAATGTGTGTCTTTCTTAGTATCCTTTGTTGAAATGTAGCTCCTTTCCACAAAAAAAAAAGCATATCTAGATGGGTTTGGGAGCATGCACCAGTAGTTTTTGCAATAATATATGTAGCAATGTAACACATACAGTGATCAACACATATGCACACTCCTGAGACTGGATATACTTTAACAACAAAGAGCAAAGTTTAAAGAATACAATAAGAAATATGATAATAAAAGTAAATTGGAAAGTTGTTTTTTTTTTAGTGGAAATTGTAAGTTCCATTTGAATAATTAAAGTTCAATATGTAATTCCATGCCCCTTTAAATATCATTCAGCATTAATTGTATTCTTTGTCATAAAGTTGTCACTAGCTTAAGTGGTAGTTTTGAGGTTTGGACCAAAAACAATAATGTGGATAAAAAAATAAGGGAATCCATTTTGTCAAAGTAATTGCTTTTGTTTCTATATGATGTTATAATATTAGGGACATTTTCTGAAATAGCTATCCTACATAATAGGAACAAAATCATTAGTTTTACTAAGTTACAGATGTTTAAATAAACTAACAATGCCTCTGTTGGTTGCCTAGTTACTCAATGAACAAATACTGCTACTATCTAAACCATATAAAATAGCCCCCTTTATTTAGATATTTATTCTGTAAGAACACCCTTGACATTTTCTGCAGTCCATTTAAAGAGAGAATAATATATAATCCATTTATCTCCCTATGTAACCTGTGCTCTATCTTTACAAAGTATAGTATGAGCTTGCTGCGGTGGAATCTGCTTTACAAGACCTGTAACTGTATGATTCTTTCCAGTATTGTGTAGAAAGTGCTGTTGCACAGAAGGGGAGAGCCATACTGCTGACGTTGAAGCCCAGCCCTGTGAGGTTGCAGAAGCAAAGTTGTGCAGGGAGGAAAGGAGGGGATGCAGTGTGGAAAGGGAGGGGGGGGGAGTTGGGGGTGGAGGCTTTGAGGGGGCTGTGGGAGGAGCAAAAAGGTACTTGGAGATGCCTGATTGCTGGAGAGAGACAGTCAATCGTTTCTAGAAAGTCCCTAAGCCAACCGGCTTGCTGTAGTGTTAAGAGGCACATCTGCACACTCACATCCAGAAAGGGGCTCTGTGCTCTGCATCCAGCACAGAGGGAGCCCAGACACTTTCAATGGAGGAGCAGCCTGGGCAGCACCATCACCATTCTCCTTCCTCTCACAGCTACTATTACTATTGTACACAAGGCCAGCAGCAGTACCACCACAATTACCAGCAGACCCCCAAACTGCAGCATGGAGCAGAAGGCAGCGCCAAACCCCAGTCCAAGCCTCTGAAACATGAACAGAAACACGCCCTACAGCACCAGGAAACACACCAGAAGAAAACAGGTCCGGGTCTGGAGGGAGGAAAAGGGGTTAAGGGAGGGATCACCAGGGTGGCAAAGGGCATTGCAAAGATGGAGGGGTAGAAAAGTACTGTTGGGGGCAGAAGATTGGCAAACTGTTTAGGTTATTATAGAATATGGGGACCTCTATTTTAAGGGTTCCACAAGACGTAATAGGTTGACAGTTCTGTTTAGGTGCGACATCAACCTTAACTTTATAGACATTTAATCAGTGTGTATTGACATAGCAATCACTGAAGCTTATTAGATTTGAAAGTATACCTGTAACAGGGCAAATGGCATTAATAATGGGTTAATAATATTTTATTTTAAAAATGGCAACATGCATACCAGATATATTGTAACGGTGGTATGTGTATCGCATGACAAACTAATGTATTTACATAAGTACAATCTACATTCAGTATAATGTGCATATTAGGAGTGTTTCATTATTTTGATTCATATTAAGTCTATAAAATCATTAACCTATACCTGTCACTGCTGCTCCAGTCTGCATTAACACCTTGGTAGCTACAGGGGGCTATGTAATAGGCTGCAAACCCTCTCGGCAGCCAAGAGGTCAAAATGATTAGTGTGATATAAAAACCTTGTTGAACAAATATATCACACACACATACATGACAGGCCTAGCCCACCAGAGACCATGAGGCCCTAAGTACAAAGCACGAGGTACATCTACAGGGCCACACATTGTATAAGGTGCCGCATGGGGCCTGAATATGTAAGAGACCGTGATTGTGCTCATATGTAAGGCGGGATTCCTCACCTCAGATCGCCATATTTGGCTTATTATTGGGTACATAGTACCGAGAGCAGAGGCTGTATGTATATGTTGTAACGTACTGTTTCTGGTTATATCTATTATGGCGGCCTTTTTCAATTATATATTAGTTATGTTATAGCTGTGAGTTGCCAGTTCCCCATCCAAGGTCTTGAGAGGTAAAGCACCGCCCCGTTGGATTATGTTACCATGTAACGACATTCTGGGTTAAATCAATTCATGGAGTGTATGTTGCATATCATGCTAAATTCAGCCCGGTGCAGTAAGTGGCTACTCTGAACCACGTTGTACTGTCCAGCAATATTTGCATCTAGGTTCCTTGATTGAAGGGCCCCATTCCGTGACCTTGTTGTAGTCAACTGTCTGTCTTTAAACTATTCCCGGTGTTATAATTTGTGTAAGAACCTGCGGGCGTGGCGCTGCTGTATACCGGGGAGGTGCAGATTTATATTCCTGTAATTCTAGTATTCTACCCATTTTATTTATTTTACCCCCCTCCCTTCATTACTGTCGTCTGTTTCTACCCCGCCACGTACATTCTCCTCCCCCAGTCAGTCAGCTGTTCGTCGCGGCCTAGTCTCTACAATTGAAGCCGGGGTCTCGCGTGAAGGTCTGGCGCGGTCTTGGGGGGGGGGGGGGGGGGAAGGCGCTGTGTAGTTACACAAGCAGTCTTATACCACTACTTTCAATCTCATATTATTCTTAATTGAAACCTTTTTAATTAGGTGGCCTTAAATTATGATTCCTTGTCCATACCTGAACAGTGTTACTGCCTAGTGATATTTATTAGTAAATAATTACACAACTTTCCAGTATGAACTATTCTTAATTGAAAGCTGATTAATTAGGTCGCTTTTAATTTTTTTTACACATGAATGGATATCTAAGAATTACTTAAAGGAACATAAATGAAAATATTGAACAACCTTATTTGACTGGATATATATTTTATGTGGCTGGTCATAAAAACACTAGATTATTGTTACTTATTTTGATGTATCATTTTGTCAACAAAGTGCTTATGTAACAATTCAATTGCCCTGCAGAAATTTATGGAAGGGTACTTGGATGTAACTGACTTAGACTTGGTATTTTATGTGTCAAACGATCTGATGACTTGTTACATGGCATTTGTAAAAAAAAAAAAAAATGGGTAAATGGAATGTAAGTTATTTGAATACATGTACCCCAAGCCCTTCCCACTATTTAAACATTTAGGGCTAGATTTATTAACGCTGAGGCGTACAGGGGTGCGTATACCCGCCCCTGTAAGCCTCAGCTTGCCTGTGGCGGGGCGAAAATACCCGCAAGTATTCGGCATTGCACACGAGCGCAATTTTGCGCTCGCGTGCATTCCTGCCCGCGCACAGCCAATCACGCGCGGGCAGGAGCTGTCAATCTCCTCGGCCGGACTCGACCGAGGAGATTGAATTTCGCCACCTTAGAGGTGGCGAAGAGCTTAGGGAAGCAGCGGTCTGGTGACCGCTGCTTGCTAAATCACGGCGAGCAAGTTCTTGTGAGAACTTGCAGCCGTAGGGGCATGATAAATCTAGCCCTTAAACCGCTGTGTACAACTACAGTAGCAGTGCAGGTTGCACTATGCATGTATGTATGTGTGTGTATATTATATATACACACACAATGCAATTGTTTTCCCTCCTGTACCTGCAGCTCTAAAACGTTATTTTCTTATTTAAACTCCCTACAGCATCCAGCTGGTAAAGCTCTGCATTTTATACAAGGCCCTGCCATCTTTTAGCGTGCATATGGTTGTATCCTGTGATAGAAGCATTGCCCTTACACAGAACTGTAATGTTACCGGCTTTTTGATAGCTGTACTTTTCACTTTAGTTAACTCACATAATAGTGCCACATTTTTGCAGTTTATTTGCACAGTTTAAAGTGACATAACAAATATAAACTCCAAAATGGCGGCACCCAGTGTTAAGATGCTGAGCTTCACTAGTTAATACTTTGTAAAGGGTTAAAATAAGAGAATTACATTTGAAGGCAGCTGCAGACCCAGAAGGAAAAACAATAGTATGGTAAGTAGTAACTTGCTACTCTAGTTGTGCTCAGCAGTTTAATGTCCCTTTTATTTCTTTGATTGTTTTAAAGGGACAGTGTACTGTATAAATGTTCTCCCCTTTAATTTGTTCGCAGTTATCTATTTTACTTGCTGGAATGTATTTTCTTTACAAATAACGCCTCTATCTTTGTTTTGGTATTGTAAATACCTGCCTTTGCTTTGTATCCCCACCTATAAATGAATAGTTCAATAGTTAAAGGAACAGTAAATGTAGTTCATTTTTCATAATTCTGCACTATTTGCACAATTGTAACCTTAATCTAGCGGTACCTGTAAAAAAATAAATAAAAAATAAATTAATAATTAAAGGCTTAACCCTCTAAAGTTTACGTACCTTCGTCATCCTCTTCTGCTCTTGTGTTTTTTTGTTTTGTTTTTTTAAGTGCAGTTGAACTAAATGTAGCATGTTCCGCACTGGCCAAAGCAGCCAACAACTTAACCCAGCTTGGGAGCACACTACATTTACTTCAAGTATTGGCTATAGAAAAGCTGTATAAATATAGCAATCAGAAGAAATTACACTTCCATTCGTAGGTAGGAGAGCTAAATAATAAAACTATAATTTTCAATTGTTCTCTCTGTGGCCCTGATATTTAAAGATTCACCAGCTTGCAGAGAAATTGTAGTTTAGACTTCACAAAGGCTGAATTCACTGAATTTTCAAAAGGGTGGAACTCTCCAGCACGGCGATATCTCTCATTTATTTATGTAAAGCAGAGACAAGCCCAGTTTAATATAGCACTGCATGATACAAGAGTTTTTTTTTTACACTTAATCTTTGTGCATTGCATTTTATATTACTATAAATTTCAGATTCGATCCTTTCAGTATTATTGCATTTAAAGGATTACTTTCTGTTATAATTTTTAAGCCAAACAACTAACATATTAAAGTTAATAAACATTAATTAAAACCTACTGACCTGTATTTTCTCCAAAACAAAGTTTCATAACGTTATAAAAGTTATATCTTTTATTCCCCGATGATGTCACGTTATCCTGCCCACTATTTTCAGCACTGTGTGTTCAAAATACTTAAACCAATGAAATTGTGTTTAAAGCGCCATTTTGAAACCTAGGTATTGTAAACGGATTGGTACAGAGCAAAGGATACCCACAGAGTGGGTTTGGAAAACAATTAAATTTGCAGACAAGATTTCTGATATACGGTAGAGATATGTTAATGAAATGCTATTGATAAAAAGCGTATTTGGGGTAGTTAGTTAGTAACAGGCATAGAAAATATTTACTTACAGTGGCCCTTTAAGCTTTGCACTTTCTCATTTATATTTTAATACATTTAAACAGTTTCAGAAAGTGGGAGGGACAGGGCAGTTCCCTGGAGATTATGTCTAAAGCTCTCTCACAAGTCTTGTGAAAATTTTCTAAGCATTTTAAACAAGCTGGTTTCACTGATTTGTCTCGTCAGCTGTATGCAGGTGAAGTTTGCTCAAAATTCACAATACACTTATTTTAACGACCAGAAAAGTAATATATAATAAAATATAGACAAAAACAAGTTAAATTGCAGTGTATCATGTTCGCCGCACATCGATAAATGCTTATGCTGTCGGCATTTATCATTGCACAAGCAGTTCTTGTGAACTGTTTGTGCAATGCCGCCCCCTGCAGATTCGCGGCCAACCGGCCGCTAGCAGGGGGTGTCAATAAGCCTGATCGTATAGTATCAGGCGAATTGATGTCGACAGCCTCGGAGCAGACGGACAAGTTATGGAGCAGCAGTCTTTCATAACTACTTTTTCCGGCGAGCCTGAAAGCTTGCATGGAAACGGGGGCGGGCATCAAGCTCCATTTGGAGATTGATAATTCGGCCCCTTTGTAGCAGCCCCAGGGGTTCTCCAGTTACCGTCTCTCTTCTATATAAATTTTTGTATCCCTGAGAGCTTAATTACTTTCTATGGAAGGCATCTTTTTGGGATTTCCACGTTACTCCCCTTTTATTAGAAATTTCAGTGAGTTTTGCTCACGTGAAGTCCGCACTATATTCTCTCTCCAAACTAAAGTATGTTTGGTTATCTGGCCCATAGAAAGTAATGACGCCCTCTGGGAAACTGAACCTGACAGTTTGCATGTCTTTTATTTAAATTAAAACTGAAAAAGTGCAATCTAATATATTATATTTTATATATATTTATTTATTTTTATATATATATATATATATATATATATACACACACACACACACACAAATTTATGATCTTAATTTGATAAAGTTATACAAACTGTGAAGGCATAATCAGAATTTGAAAAATCGCATTCCTAAGTACACTGCTGAATACAAAATGAGATACAAAATAGAAAGTGCAAAGTTTGAGTGCCCCTTGGAGAAGCAAAGCAAAATTCTGCCTTTTGAATATTTCACTTGGGATCTCACAATGCTGGATGATCATTTTAGAATATATCACCAGAGTGGAGAGGTTTTGAATATCAGGGCCTAAGTATTGGGCTTTGGTATACAGACAAAGATGAGAGAAAGAAGTACGATTTTTCTGGAAGCTCAGTCCATTCTAATGGGTTGTGGTGTCAATGAACAAAACTAGCTATTTTGTATAAAAAATAAAGCTAAAGGAGTAACGTCTCAATCATTTTATACTTTGCTGCTGGAATAACATGTCATTGGAAACGCATTAAGGGGAAATCGGTTCATTGTCCCTTTTAAAAGTATTGCATCAATATAACAAAGAAAAAGTAGTATGAGCGGTCACTTAAAGTACCACCCAATGCAGTAGAATTACATAATTAACAAGTACATAATAACAAGACAATGCAATAGCACTTACTTTGAATTTCTGACAAATTTATTTTTTTTCTCCCATTTTCCGCCCCCCTGTATCATGTGACAGACATCAGCCAATCACAGACTAGTATAAGCATACCCTGTGAGCTTGTGCACATGCTCAGAAGGATCTTGTTCCCCAGAAAGTGTGAATATAAGAAGACTGTGCAAAATTTGATAATGGAAGTAAATTGGAAAGTGTCTTATAACTGCATGCTGTAACTGAATAACGAAAGTTAATTTTGACTTGAGTTTCCCTTTTAAAATTTTTCGTTATACATATTGTACACAAAACTTAAGATGCCATGGAACGTCCTACCTTTTTTGGCATCTTGCATCCTCCAAATTTTGTTTAGTGCAAAAGTGGACTGGGGGTGTTCTGTCAGACTAGCAAATTCATCAGACTAGCAAACGGAAGTTATTGTTAATTGCTCTCTACCTTTCTATATTGGAGGAGGGCATCAGGTTGGAGAGTCGGAGCCGGACAAGCAGCTATCTGATCCACTTGACAGCGACGTAGCCCCTTGTATGACAGCGGGTCAGGAGAGTAACAATCTGAGAGAGATGGTGGCTAACACAGTGATATGGCCTAACAAAGAGAACGGCCAGCAGTTGGAGTCACTGATCGTTCATGCCCCAAACTCCATACAAGTGTGAGAAGATCTCTGCAAATTGAAGGGATGCTTGATTGCTCACCCTACCCAGTGAAATACCCAAAACGTCACATGGAGTTTGCCTATAAATTTGGAGATGCTTGTCCTGTAGACTTTTCTCCCTGGACTGTAGGAACAGAAGTACAAGGCAAGTCGTTTTATCCAGCTAAGGGGTACAGATAAATTAATTGCACCTTAATGCTCATATAGGTCGATATGGATGATTAAATATGTATCAAACTTACAGCAGTAGGACACGACCTGTACATTAGGTTGATTATTGCCTACTTCAATTTATTATACCATATGGGTTTTTTTTTTTTTTTTTTTAATTTTCTTCAGGGCATACTAACTGTTATGTTTATGAGGACTTTGCCAAGTCTGATTTTACTGATGGTTAGTCTGCTTCGACTTCTCCATTCTTTAGAAGTCTTATATATTTTGCATTTTCTAGAAGCAGCTTTTATGCGTTTTTATTCAAGCTTTTGTTTTTTTTAACATTGTTTTGCACCAGCTACGTAATATCTCTTTAAGATGATCTAATAGTACTGCTAAGATTATAATATTGTTTTAGATATGATGACTTAGTCAAGTAATTTTAAAGGGACAGTAAACTAACATTTGTTTTTATATTAATTTATTTTCAATGACTTGTTATACCAGCTGCAGAGTATAACATTTATGAGAAATTGCATTTTCAGGTTTGTGTATATTAGAAGAGAGGGGCGCCTCGTGTAGAATCACCAAACCAAAATAGCCTAAGCTTATGCACTTGAGCCAAATTGGTACTCACATTTGAAATAAGCACCCCAATGTGCTAATAGAAGCAGACTGACACAATATGGTGTGTCAGTACACCCACTCCAGGATATCCCCGGCAGGTGTGTCTATCATGGAGAGTCAAGACAACAAAGGAAACCACATGTGCAGATCAACCAAATAGATGGAACAATGGAGATAATTATGCCAAATGGGTACTCACAATGTCCAATAGCACACCTATGTGCTGGTAGATGCAGACTGATAATTTTAGGTTCGGGCATATCAGCTCACCCACTCCAGGTGTTGCCAACGATATGGTCGAAAAACAGGATAAATGCACAAACAGCCCAATATTGGGCAATGAGAGGTACGGTAGAAACCACTATACTTGTGTTATAGTAAAAAAACATTTTTTATTAAAGGGACAGTCTAGGCCAAAATAAACTTTCATGATTCAGATAGAACATGTAATTTTGAACAATTTTCCAATTTGCTTTTATCACCAATTTTGCTTTGTTCTTTTGGTATTCTTAGTTGAAAGCTTAACCTAGGAGGTTCATATGCTAATTTCTTAGACCTTGAAGCCCACCTCTTTCAGATTGCATTTTAACAGTTTTTCACCACTAGAGGGTGTTAGTTCACGTATTTCATATAGATAACACTGTGCTCGTGCACAAGAAGTTATCTGGGAGCAGGCACTGATTGGTTAGACTGCAAGTCTGTCAAAAGAACTAAAAAACGGGCAGTTTGCAGAGGCTTAGATACAAGATAATCACAGAGGTTAAAAGTATATTATTATAACTGTGTTAGTTATGCAAAACTGGGAAATGGGTAATAAAGGGATTATCTATCTTTTAAAACAATAAAAATTCTGGTGTAGACTGTACCTTTAAAAAACTGAAAACAAAAATTTAAATAAAAAATTTAAAAGAATATAATAACAAGTAGTGGTCGAGGGGGTAATCCCCTCTAATGCAACGCGTTTCTTGGCACTGAAGGGCTGAGGAAACAGCCCTTCAGCGCTGAGAAACGCGTTATATTAGAGGGGATTACCCCCTTGACCACTACTTTGTTGTTAAATTCTTTTAATATTTAAATTTTTGTTTTCAGTTTTTTAATAAAAATGTTTTTTTACTATAACACAAGTATAGTGGTTTCTACCTTACCTCTCATTGCCCAATATTGGGCTGTTTGTGCATTTATCCTGTTTTTGGATCATATAGTTGGCAACACCTGGAGTGGGTGAGCTGATACGTCCGAACCTAAAATTATCAGTCTGCATCTACCAGCACATAGGTGTGCTATTGGACATTGTGAGTACCCATTTGGCATAATTCTCCATTGTTCCATCTATTTGGTTGATCTGCACATGTGGTTTCCTTTGTTGTCTTGACTCTCCATAACAGACGCACCTGCCGGGGATATCCTGGAGTGGGTGTACTGACACACCATATTGTGTCAGTCTGCTTCTATTAGCACATTGCGGTGCTTATTTCAAATGTGAGTACCAATTTGGCTCGAGTGCATAAGTTTTTGGCTTTTTTGGTTTGGTGATACTACACATGAGGCGCCCCTCTCTTTCTTCTATTTTACAGTTTATCCAGTATCTTCTGTGAAGAGGAGTGCAGCCATCATTCACACTGAGGACGTACCTGATTTTTTTGATATAATTGTATGTTAATAGGTACAAGTGCCATATATTGAATGAGCTGTGTATGCTGTTTTTTTGAAGTTGTACAGTGTATATATAATGTATGTGCCCTATCTTATCTTTGTTATTTGTGTATATGAAGTAGCTGTTTTGTGCTTTTAAACCACAGCCTATTACAATGGGTTGAGCTTCAGGTAATATCAGATTTTATTATTTTATCACTTTCTGTACACACACACACACACGGGCTTCCTTATCTTATATTTGTCTGGAAAACCAAAGCTCAATACTTAGAACAATGAAAAATTAGCATTTTAATTCTTAAAGGGACAGTATTCACTCATTTTCATATAACTGCATTTAATAGAGACTACTATAAAGAATAAGATGCACAGATACTGATATAAAAATCCAGTATAAAACTGTTTGAAAACTTAGAAGCTCTCAGTTTAGCTCTGTTGAAAAGGTAGCTGGAAAGCCCACTGTAAGTGGGTAATAAGACACTCCCCCCTCCCCTTTCTTTTGCATATGAAAAGACCCTTTACACAAACAGGAGCAAGCTGGAGAAGGTAGCTGACGGTATTCTCATAAAACTTTGGGGCTTGGTTAGAAGTCTGATAATCAGAGAAATGTTATTTAAGAATAACTATTCATTTTAAAGAAAAAATGAAACTTTATGGGCTATATAAACAGATGATCTACAAAACAATTATGCAAAGAAAAAAATAGTGTATAATGTCCCTTTTAACTATCCTGCACCCCACTGAGAGTGTAACTTCTTCTGCTGGCTGTGTTTATTTAGGCTGTTCAATAGAATATACTCCAGTATAAAAACTTTTAGTATAGGTTGGGATACCACAGGCTAAATCGGCTATTTCAAATGCCAAAATAGGGGCAAAGGAGCTACTTGTAAACAATTTAATACACTCCAGCAGGTAAAATGGATTATTAGGAACAATTTAAAGGGGAGAACATTTTGGGGTGAACTGTCCCTTTTTAATTTTACCCTGTTTAAGACCTGGTAATAAAGTTGTTTAAACCCTATTCAGTTAGATGCTCTGGATATCTCCAAGTCATGGGTGAAAAAAGATATAATTTTTTTGTTTGTCATTTAGGCATACTCTATTACTCGAAGTTAGATGGCCCCTGATTAATTCTAACTTTATAAGATTTATACATCACAGATTAAAAAAAGTATGTAAAAAGTAAAATGTAGGTAAAAAGTATATATGAGTGCACAACACCATGTATTTTAAGCAGTTTTTATTGAAACTTAATTTCACACGGAGGTATAAAGATATACAAGCAACATTTTGGGAGATTATCCCTTAATCATCTATTCTTGGGATATTCATCTGTCAAGCACGGTAAAATGAGTGCAGCTCTGGTAAGTATATACATTTCTAATTTTGCACTCACTTAGCCCACAGGCTATTAGCAAGTCATGCTACACCATAGTCCTGGGGACACACACGCATAATTTCTTGCAGACGGTGTAGTATTGCCACATTAAAGGGACATTGGACATTAGATTTTTTTTTTTTTTGCATAAGTGTTTTGTAGATGATCCAATTTTTTATAGGAGCTGCTGGCTCTTGTTTATCTAATCTGTCTTTTCATATACAGAGGAGGGGGGAGTGTCTGCTCTTTCTAGTTTCCCAGCCCCTTTGAGTGGGTGTTCCAGCAAATCTAATCAACAGTGCTAAACTGGGAGCTTCTAAGTATGTTTAAAAGGTTTTATACTGGATTTTTATAACTGTATCTGTGCATATTCTTCTTTATAGTAGTGTCTATTACTTGCCATTTTTTTTATACCGTCTCTTTAACACTAGAATTTATTTTTCACTTAGTCCCCAGAGACAGAACTTTTTTTCCCTTTCTGCAATGAGATTTTTTTTTTAGTGAATTTTTTTCTGCAGGTCATTTTTAAATAAAATAAAATTGTAAATTTGTCGGTTACACTAAAGCACCAGATGAAATGCAATGTGTTGGTTAACTGGAGAATAAAGCAATATTTAAAGTTGTATAATCTAGTGCAGTAGTTGAAAATTGCATTGCAAATTTAGCTGCAGACAAAAAAAGTAATTGTAAAATGTCTCTTGAATTAATTTGTTTCCTTTTCTCTTAGTCTAATATAGAAATGTAGTAATAAAAAAGGTGCATTGCTCATACAAACTTCTTACATTCAGAGGAAAACAGTTTTGCAGACTGAAAAGCTAGGAAACGAGCTTGCAAAAATCTCAGAGCCAGACAACAATCAATGCACTGCTGCTTTGCAGCACTACTGCATATTTGACTGTTGTCTTCAAACAGCACTTTGCTCTGGATGCACTGTGTTAAGGAAAACTTATACAATGCAGCCAGAGAACAGCTCTGTTTAAAAAGAACAGCCTAATGTGGAGCAGCACTGAAAAGTTAAAGTGCTAACAGTTCCTGTCTTTCTGCAGACAGGCTGCATTTTCTGCGATGACATCTCAGATCACTCTATGTTCTGCCTTGGGGTTAGTCTAGATGTGGGGTATGGAGAGTTTAAAGGACCCTTTTTATTATTTTCACACTTTCCTGACTATATTTTGACATTATTTGAGAGGTAGTACTGATTAAAAAAAATAAAATAAAAAAAAATCTTTAACTTTAATGTATAGCTTCAGTTTTGTATAGTGCGCTACGCTAATGCTAATTTTTAATCTGTTGTGTGCTGCCTTCCCGTGCTCCTGTATTGGATTAGCACCCTCTGGTACACTGTGCAGTTTTTTTGTATGCGATGCACGATGAAGATGTGCTCCCGTATTTGGTTTAGCTCTTTATATTCCTGAAAGGGTCTGTTAGTGTCTAGTTGGCAGTGTGTTAGTTAATTTATTTATTTTTTCCCACCCACAAATTCTCACCTTTCTGCTCATTTGCTAGCTCTGCTGAAGTCTAAGAGCTCCTGCAAGTCTTTTCTCTCCGCTGCTCTGCTTATGCTGTGGAGGGGGTAAGATTTCAAACATTTTCAAGAGCTGGAAAAGTTTATTATCCTTGCTAATATTTATGTGTATATAGTAATTTAAAAGGGGTCCTTGTTATTTGCTCTGCTACCTAAAGGGATTATAAACCCAATTTTTTTTCTTTAATGATTCAGATAGAGAATGTATTTTTAAGCAACTTTCTAATTTTCTCCTATTGTTGATTTCTTTGTTCTCTTGCTATTTTTATTTAAAAAGAAGGAATGTAATGCTTAAAGGGACACTAAATCCATTTTTTTTTCTTTCATGGTTCAGATAGAGCATGCAATTTTAAGCTACTTTCTAATTTACTCCTATTATCAATTTTTCTTTGTTTTCTTGCTATCTTTTTTTTTTTAAAAAGAAGGCATCTAAGCTAAGGAGCCAGTACATTTTTGGTTCAGACGCTCAATCAGCAAGGACAAAGCAGGTTGTGAACCAAAAATAGGCCGGCTTCTAAACTTACATTCTTGCTTTTCAAATAAAAATAGCAAGAGAATGAAGAAAAAATTATAATGGGAGTAAATGAGAAAGTTGCTTAAAATTGCATGCTCTATCTGAATCATGAAAGAAGAAAACAATTTGGGTTCAGAACCTGGGTTATGCTGGCTTATTGGTTTGCTAAATGTAGCCACCAATAAGCAAGCACTATCCAAGGTGCTGAACCTAAAATGGGCTGGGTCCTAAACTTTAAATTCCTGCTTTTTAAATAAATATAGCAAGACAACGAAGAAAAATTGATAAGAGTAAATTAAAAAGTTGCTCATGCTCTATCTGAATCATGAAAGAAAAAAAATGGGTTTAGTATGCCTTTAATTTCACTCTCTAAATTTTTTTGTTTAAGTCCCTGTCAGTGTTAAAATATTTGACTTCTATATTTACAGTGCATTCCTGTGGTATATTTCTGTCTTTGTATGATAGAGCAGGCTAGATCTGTTCCGCTTCATTAAATTCAGATCCTTTAAGAGGGAAGATCTTCTGATCACTTATATAGTAAATTGAAGTGAATTTTTGCAAGCAGGCTTTTTTTCTTCACCAGCTCAGTTTTGTGCTTCATGTATGGATAACCTTATGCATATTAGCCAATCAAATGCTGTCCTTGTCTCTCTAAAGGAGTTTTTCCTCTTTCTGTTTAATACAAGGGGAAGCTCCTCTCATTTTGCTCTAGAATTTGTGCGCTCTGTGTCTGAGATGTTGGCGGCCATGCTATGCTTCCTCCTATCTAGCCATTCTGAATCACTTAATATCAGATCTGCTAAATAATTACTTTCTTAATCAGACTATAATTCCTCAGATTTGGCTTCTAAAGTTGAACTGCTTTCTGATGATCATGAGTCAGTAGCTGATCAGGATTCAGAATCTGACTCTCATGTTTATGCTTGAACACCTGTGTACTCTCTTAAAAGAGGTTTTACGTACTTTGGAGTCCAACACTCTGCTTATGAAGAAAAATACATCTGCTAGTGGACTTAATTTTCAAACCTTCTGTCAAAACTCCAGAGGTTTTTCTAGTCCCTGATGCAATTACTGAAATTGTTACCAACAAATAGTCAAAACCATGTCTTCCTTTTAACCCATCTTCTGCATTTAAAATGATGTTTCCTTTACCTGCTACTAGTGTTAAACTTTGGGAAAAGTTTTAGGTAAGCCAGTGTCTTAATCTGTGATGCTATCATTGACATTATTAAAATCAATGCTAAAACTATGTCATCAGTCTTGACAAGAGAAGCCTTGTAGCTTAAATCTTTGTTAGCTGACATGATTAATAAATAGAGACTTTTTATCTCTTCCATGGAAAGGTCTCATTTGGTCCTGGTCTAGATGCTATTATCTCTTTAGTAACTGGAGGTAAAGGAACTTTTCTACCTCAGGTCAAAAACTAGATTTAGCAATTGTTTTAGTTTCTTTCATCAATCAAGGAACTAAAAGTTCTCTTCTGAAAAGCAGGACTCTTCCACACCAAGCCTAAACAGTCAAAAAAGCCTCCCACCTCTTAAGTTTGCTTAAAGGTCTAGCCTCGGTCCAGATCCTCTTCTGGTAGGGGCAGATAACGCCTTTTTTCAGAAGACCTGGTTTCAGTCTGTTCAGGATTCTTGGCTGCTAAATATAGTTTCTCAAGGGTACAGAATATTCTTCAGAACAAGGCCTCCAAGGGGAAGGTTTCTTCTGTCCCATGTTTCAAAGGACCATGGTCTCCCATAATTTTTAACAAAGTGTTTAAGTAATAAGAATTCAGGGTATGTCAGTGGCTGTTTACCTTGACGATATATTGGGACAGGATCCATCTTTACCTTTAGCAGTATCTCATTCCAACAGGCTTTTGTTTCTTCACAATCATGGCCGGAGTATCAACAAGAGATCTTTATCTCCTCAAACCTCCTTTCTAGGAGTTATTATAGACTCCATAACTGAGACTTTCCTTGACAGATCAAATGCAATCAAAGTTACAGTCAACAAGTGTTTAAACTTCATTCTCTAACCAATCCTACGGTAGCTTTATGCATGGAAGTTCTAGGTCTGATTGCTTCATCAGATGCAATTCAATTTGCTTGGTTTCTTATGAGACCTCTTTATATATGCATAATTCATCAGTGCTCCAAGGGCTCTTCTAAGCTTTCTCAAAGGATCCTTTTGGATCCAGCTACATGGAATTCTCTGTCCTGGCGGATAGAGAATTCCATTCCTCTGGGTTGGGCTACAGTATGGGAGTTTTGGCCTTTTCAGGATATGAGGTTACCAATAAACATCCTGGAATTCTGTACTATCTTCAGGGCTCTCAAGCAGTGTGCTCTCTTGAAAGAAGGGACTTTGGTTCCAATCAGACAGTGTTACAGTGGTCAATTACCAGGGGGGAACTCGCAGTTGGTAGTCTCACATATTCTGTCTTGGGTAGAGAAGTCTTTGCACGGTTTCTACCATTCATATCCCAGGGCTAAAACATTGGAAAGCAAATTATCCGTCATCTAGCTCTTCATCAATGGGAATGGACTTTACATCATGAAGTGTGCAATCGGATGGGTTCTCATTTGAACAACAAACTTCCCAGATATTTTGCAAGGTCAAGGGACCCTTAGGCATAGTTTGTAGATGTCCTAGCAGCTCTTTGGTCATTTCATCTTGCTTATATTTTTTCCTCCAATAGTTCTGTTACCCAGAGTAATATCTCTGATCAAATAAGAGCAATCGTCATTGATTTTGATTGCTCCAGCCTGGCCTCGCAGAACTGGTTCAGATGTCCAGCTGTCCCCCAAGACCTATCTCAAGGTCCCTTTTTTATCGTCAAGATCTTGAGTCTCTCAACTTGAAGGCATGGAGGTTAAAAGCCTAATTTTAAATTAAGAGTTTTTTCAGATGAGGTGATTAAAACCTTAATTTAGGCCCAAAAATTTTTTTTTTGGAGGAAAATATATCATAAAAATTGCTTGTTTGTTTTTTTTTTTGTTTGTTTTTTTTCTTACCTGGTGTGAGGAAAAATGGTTTTAGTTGGCATTATTTTAGAGTTCCCAGAATCTTCAGTTTTTACATGAGGGCTTAGATAAAGGTTTAAAGGGTCAGATATCAGCTTTGTTTTATTTTTTTAATCCAGACATTTTGTTCATGATTTAGTCTGGATTAAACCAGTAACCAAGTCAAATCACTCCTCCTTGGAACTGAAATTTGGTTCTAAGCGGTTTACAGGATTCCCCTGTTTGGACATACAGCTGTTATAATGGAAAGTATTGATTCTTCTAGAAATATCATCTGCTAGAAGGATTTCAGAGTTGTCTTCTCTTTCTTGTGATGCTCCTTATCTCTTCTTTCACCTGGATAAGGCAATCTTAAATTTGCCTTTTTTTTTTTAAACAAACGTTATGTCTTCTGATAACATCAATTGGGAAATTTAGTGTCCCTTCTCTTTGTCCTAATCCTCAAAATTGTAAGGAAAAATATGGAAAGACTTTTACATAATTTGGATGTTAGAGCTTTTACGTTTTTACTTGCAAGCTACAAAATATTTTAGGCAATCTTCTAATCTATTTATTCATTACTCAGTCTACAAAAAGGCCACTGCAGTTACTTAAGCTTCTTGGCTAAAACGTATGAATCACAAGGCTTACTCGGAGGCGGGTAAGTCTCCTCCAAAATGCATTACAGCTCATTCTACAAGATCAGTTTACACTTTCTTGGCTTTTAAATATTGGGTTTCTGTTGAACAAATTTGCAAGACAGCAACCTAGTCCGTTGCTACATATTTTTACAAAAGTCCATCATTTTGATGTTTATGCTTTCTCTGAAGTGGCTTTTGGTAGGAAGGTCCTCCAGGCATAAGTGAAGGCGGCAGGCACCTAATTCCAAAACAATTTGTGATATGTGAGACTGGCATACCGGTGACTTAAAAGGGATGAAGTGCTCTTGGATGTTTTTGGGAAACTTTGCCGCCTCCTAGTGACCAGGAGTTGAATCCCAAGAGTAATGGATCGTAAACTCTCCACCAAAAAAAAAAAAGAAATTAATTGATTATGAAAGCATACATTATATTTTTGCAAGAAAACAAATTGTTTGCAGTGTTTTGTTTTTTGTTTTTTTTTTTGTTTTTTTTTTACGGTCTGTTTTTTTTCTGTTTTAACATTTTTGTTTTTACTAAATGAACACACTTTAATAACCATATACGTATAGACTGATTTTGAATGAGATTGTAATGTCATTGCTGCATATTGACTGACCTATTGGTGCTTCTGGGCTTATTTTAAGTAACAGATTATTCTAAGTGTCAAAAAGATAAGCAAGATGTAATTAATATTACGTTTTCTCAACTTTTTTTAATTTTCTTTCTTTTTTTTTTGTCGTATTTAGTTTGAAAATTCAAATTCCTATTTTGTATAGTACATTAGATAAAAGCTAATTGTGCTTATAATTAATCATAATTCACTGATGGGTCTCACAATTGCAGTTCTACAAAATGTTGATATTTTTTATTTTTTTTGTAAACAACTTATACTGTTAATTTTAAACCTACATTATTCTAATGGTATGATTCAAAATCTACCTACCTACTTTTTTTTTTTTTTTTAAAACATTTTATGTTCTTAAAGAGACATAATGATAAAAACTGAAATATATATATATAACTGCATTTATTTTAAATTGAAACATTTTTACAAAACATTTATAGTAGCAAAAATGCTTTTACTATTTCAACAGCATATGTGCATATTCTACCTACGCTCTATGCACCCTAATTCAAACACTGGTGTTCATCATGTCATAAAAGCCACTGCCAACTCTCGGAGCAGATGTGGTGTTTGAATACAGGTGCATATTCAAACAGCTGAAACAGAAATAGCTTTTTCTAGATACATTTTTGCTTATAGTTATAGATATATTTAAAAAATGTTTTTTTTTTCAAACTTAAATTAACTCATCATGCACATTTCATTGTTGACCATTTATGTCCCTTTAAGTATATTAATTGTTTTTGAAGAATTTGTTATGGCATCAAAGAATCTTGGCTTTCCAACCTTTTTTTTTCTTTCTGTTGAACAAGTTCAGTCATTTGTAAATGTAGTAGATAAAATGTTATATCTAATACAAGATTAAAACTCTTGATAAAGTCATCTACACCTGCTCTTCCACAAAACTAACATTTTCATTTTCTTTTTAGGACATGGAGAGCTAAATGGTACAGCAGGAGAAAGATACCCACCTCCAAAGACCCTGGGCTCCGACAAAGCTGCAAACCAGACTGCTTCTAGGGTATCCAACGGCAACCAGCAAGTTGTTGTTGATACAAACATCAATCCCAAGCAGCAAGTAAAAGCCCACAATTTTGGAAAAGCGGGAAGTAAAACTAAAACTCTTCTCCATAAAAACAGTATGGACAAAAAGAATGAAAAGTCTTATGAAAGCAAAACGAAAGATACTAAATGCACAGATAAGGGCGAGGTAGGGCCATTTCAAAATGGTTTGCTGGCAAACAACTCTGGATATATAACTAACGGTTATGTGTCCAAATGTGCAGAAAATGATGGTAGTGGCTCTGAAAGTGGATATGCTACTCCCAAGAAGAGGAAAGATAGGTGCAACAATGTCAAGGGTGCTGGGGGTTTCAACTCTGTAATGGACAAAACTACGGACACTGATGTCAAGCTGGAATCTGAGAGTTCCAAACCAGATCCACTTGTAGACCAGAAGGGAGGAGGCAGAATGGATAATGCTAAAGCCTCCTGGAAATGTGATTCTGGTATGACTGGTGCAAGCAGGGGTAAACCAAACTCTGCAGATGTACAGAGGAAAAACTCTGATGTTAAACCCTTAGGAAGCAAAAAGTTTGATGACAGGCCTAAGGGGAAAGTCTCCCCAGCTGCCTCTTCAAAGGAGGATTCTTGGACTTTATTTAAACCACCTCCCGCTTTCCCAGTGGACAACAGTAGTGCTAAAATCGTTCCCAAAATAAGTTATGCAAGCAAAGTTAAAGAAAACCTCAACAAGGCAGCCCAGAACAATTCTGCTTCATCTTCACTAGCCTTCTCTCCAGTGGCTGGTGAAGTAATAAATTTGAACTGCGTTTCCCAAGTCCCCATGTCTGCTATGAAATCTGTATCAACAGTTAACTTTCCCAATGGTCCCCTTTTAGCAGGAGCCGATTTGAGTTCATATCTCCCTGCTATCCAGCCTCTCTTGGCTACTGCTGCTAGTACTGTATCACACACACTGCCTGGGGGAGCAGAGTCTTTCCCTACAGAAGCAGCTTCTGCCCTAACCCCTTGTGATCAAAAGAAATCTAGCCTTTTTATGTACCCTTCAAATATGCAACAAACACTGCCGACCACAACACAGGGAGATCTGTCTGGTCAGGCAAATCAACACAGTCTAGGAGAAATATTTCAGAACCAATGGGGATTATCTTTCATAAACGAGCCTAGTGCTGGCCCAGAGGCAGGAGTGGCTAAACCTACCTGTGGGCAAATTACCTGGGAGGGCGCCATTACATCGGTTTCACAGGGTGCTGAAGTAGTTGCCTCAGGAAATGAACGCCCAGTTTTCCCCAAGGCCTATGAGCTGGAGAAACGGACTAGCCCTCAGGTTCCAGATGGTGCTTCTCTGAAAGTGGCTCATGGGTCTGGGGTAGAGTGTACTGGGTTATCCTCAGAGCCACAGCAAATAGTTGAGCTGCAAAAGACTGATTCTAGCCAGGTTTCTTTAGTGTTTCAAGCTAAGGTTTACGAGATGGAAGTTCCTCCTCGGACCTCTTTGACAAACACTTTACAGACCTCCGCCAAAGATAAGAGGTACCTCGGAGGCCTTGAATGGGGTTCTAATGACCTGAAGGCTGCTATTCTATATCACACTAAAGGTAAAGAATGTGACATTATAAAGTTGTGTAAAAATCTATTTTTTAGAAGCTTTGCTCTGTTCCCATTATTTTTAAGATGCATAGCTTTTAGCATTTAAAGGTCCACTCAATGCAGTAGAAGTGCATAATAAAAAGGCAATGATTTACCACCTACTCTGAATTTCAAATAAGCAGTAGATTTATTTTCTGACATTTAATTTTTTCCCCCCCATTTTCCGGCCCCCTGTATCATGTGACATACATCAGCCAATCAGATTAGTATACATATACCCTGTGAGCTTGTGCACATGCTCAGTAGGATCTTGTTCCTCAGAAAATGTGCATATAAAAAAACCCTGCAACATTGGATAATGGAAGTAAACTGGGAAAGGGTCTTAAAACAGCATGCTCTTTCTGAATCCTAAAAGTTTATTTTGACTTGAGTGTCCCTTTTCTCCTGTTAAGTGTAGTCAGTCCACGGGTCATCATTACTTATGGGATATTAACTCCTCCCCAACAGGAAGTGCAAGAGGATCACCCAAGCAGAGCTGCTATATAGCTCCTCCCCTCTACGTCACACCCAGTCATTCTCTTGCACCCAACAAATAGATAGGATGTGTGAGAGGACTGTGGTGATTAAACTTAGTTTTTTATATCTTCAATCAAAAGTTTGTTATTTTAAACGACACCGGAGTGTGTTGTTTCCTTCTCAGGCAGAATTTGAAGAAGAATCTACCTGAGTTTTTGTATATGATCTTAGCGGACGTAACTAAGATCCGTTTGCTGTTCTCGGCCATTCTGAGGAGTAAGGTAACTTCAGATCAGGGGACAGCGGGCAGGTTCACCTGCAAAGAGGTATGTTGCAGTATATTATTTTCTAAGGAATGGAATTGACTTTGAAAATACTGCTAATACCGATATAATGTAAGTACAGCCTTAAATGCAGTAGTAGCAACTGGTATCAGGCTGACATGTATATATGTTAACACTTAAGTATTTCTGGGGAATGGCACTTCACTGGGAAAATACTGTATGCATATATCTTTTAGCCTAACTTGCAGTGGGAGCGACTAGCAACAGGCTTTTTAAAGACATTTCATATATTTGATTTTAAACGTTTACTGGCATGTTAAATCGTTTAATTCTCTGAGGTACTTGGTGAAAATTGTTTTGGGCTTTATTTTCCACATGGCTGTCGTTGTTTTAAATTAAAACAGTTTACTGAGCTCCCCTCACTGTTGTAGTGTGAGTGGGAGGGGCCTATTTTGGCGCTTTTACTACGCATCAGAAATTCAGTCACAGTCTGTCTTTTTCTCCCTGCATGATCCAGGACGTCTCCACAGAGCTCAGGGGTCTTCAAAACTAGTTTTGAGGGAGGTAATCACTCACAGCAGACCTGTGAGACTGTGCTTGACTGTGATAAAAACGTTTATATTGTCAATTGTTATACGTTTTTTTTTTTTTTTTTTTTTTCTGATATTAAGGGTTAATCATCCATTGCTAATGTGTGCAATCCTTTGCTAATTTTGTTTTATATAACTAATCCGGTTCATTGTTATTTAACTGTGACAGTTTTTGTGTGCTTCTTAAAGGCACAGTAACGTTTTTACATATTGCTTGTAAATTTAGTTGAAAAGTATTTCCAAGCTTCCTAGTCTAATTGCTAGTTTGTTTAAACATGTCTGACTCAGAGGAAACTCTTTGTGCAATATGTTCAAAAGCCGAAGTGGAGCCCAATAGAAATTTATGTACTAATTGCATTGATGCTACTTTAAATAAAAGTCAATCTGTACATGTCAAGCAACATTCACCAGACAACGAGAGGGAAGTTATGCCGACTAACTTGCCTCACGTGTCAGTACCTGCATCTCCCGCTCAGGAGGTGCGTGATATTGTAACGCCAAGTACATCAGGGCGGCCATTACAAATCACTTTACAAGACATGGCTAATGTTATGACTGAAGTTTTGTCTAAATTGCCAGAACTTAGAGGTAAACGAGATCACTCTGGGATGAGAACAGAGTATACTGATAATGCTAGGGCCATGTCTGATACTGCGTCACAATTTGCAGAGCATGAGGACGGAGAGATTCATTCTGCGGGTGACGGATCTGATCCAAATAAATTGGATTCAGACATTTCAAATTTTAAGTTTAAGCTGGAAAACCTCCGTGTGTTGCTAGGGGAGGTGTTAGCGGCTCTGAATGATTGTAACACAGTTGCAATCCCAGAGAAAATGTGTAGGTTGGATAAATATTTTGCGGTACCGACGAGTACTGACGTTTTTCCTATACCTAAGAGACTTACTGAAATTATTACTAAGGAGTGGGACAGACCCGGTGTGCCTTTCTCACCCCCTCCTATATTCAGAAAAATGTTTCCAATAGACGCCACCACACGGGACTTATGGCAAATGGTCCCTAAGGTGGAGGGAGCAGTTTCTACTTTAGCTAAGCGTACCAATATCCCGGTGGAGGATAGCTGTGCTTTTTCAGATCCAATGGATAAAAAGTTAGAGGGTTACCTTAAGAAAATGTTTGTTCAACAAGGTTTTATATTACAACCCCTTGCATGCATTGCGCCTGTCACGGCTGCGGCTGCATTTTGGTTTGAGTCTCTGGAAGACACCCTTGACTCAGCGACATTAGATGAGATTTCACTTAAGCTTAAAACCCTTAAGCTAGCTAATTCATTTATTTCTGATGCCGTAGTACATTTAACTAAACTTACGGCTAAGAATTCCGGATTCGCCATTCAGGCACGCAGAGCGCTGTGGCTAAAATCCTGGTAAGCTGATGTAACTTCTAAATCTAAATTACTTAACATACCTTTCAAGGGGCAGACTTTATTCGGGCCCGGTTTGAAAGAAATTATCGCTGATATTACGGGAGGTAAAGGCCATGCCCTGCCTCAAGACAGAGCCAAACCTAGGGCTAGACAGTCTAATTTTCGTGCCTTTCGTAACTTCAAGGCAGGAGCAGCATCAACTTCCTCTGCTCCAAAACAGGAAGGAGCTGTTGCTCGCTACAGACAAGGCTGGAAACCTAACCAGACCTGGAACAAGGGCAAGCAGGCCAGAAAACCTGCTGCTGCCCCTAAGACAGCATGAAGTGAGGGCCCCCGATCCGGAAGCGGATCTAGTGGGGGGCAGACTCTCTCTCTTCGCCCAGGCTTGGGCAAGAGATGTCCAGGATCCCTGGGCGTTGGAGATCATATCTCAGGGATATCTTCTGGACTTCAAAGCTTCTCCTCCACAAGGGAGATTTCACCTTTCAAGGTTGTCAACAAACCAGATAAAGAAAGAGGCGTTTCTACGCTGTGTACAAGACCTTTTACTAATGGGAGTGATCCACCCAGTTCCGCGGTCGGAACACGGACAAGGGTTTTACTCAAATCTGTTTGTGGTTCCCAAAAAAGAGGGAACCTTCAGTCCAATATTGGATTTAAAGATCCTAAACAAATTCCTAAGAGTTCCATCGTTCAAGATGGAAACTATTCGGACAATCTTACCCATGATCCAAAGAGGTCAGTACATGACCACATTAGATTTAAAGGATGCTTACCTTCACATACCGATTCACAGAGAACATTACCGGTATCTAAGGTTTGCCTTCCTAGACAGGCATTACCAGTTTGTAGCTCTTCCCTTCGGGTTGGCTACGGCTCCAAGAATCTTTACAAAGGTTCTGGGCTCTCTTCTGGCGGTACTAAGACCGCGAGGAATTTCGGTAGCTCCGTACCTAGACGACATTCTGATACAAGCGTCAAGCTTTCAAACTGCCAAGTCTCATACAGAGTTAGTACTGGCTTTTCTAAGGTCGCATGGGTGGAAAGTGAACGAGGAGAAGAGTTCTCTCTTACCACTCACAAGAGTTCCCTTCTTGGGGACTCTTATAGATTCTGTAGAAATGAAAATTTACCTGACAGAGGACAGGTTAACAAAGCTTCTAAATGCTGCCGTGTCCTTCATTCCATTCAACACCCGTCAGTGGCTCAATGCATGGAGGTAATCGGCTTAATGGTAGCGGCAATGGACATAGTTCCTTTTGCACGCCTGCACCTCAGACCGCTGCAATTGTGCATGCTAAGTCAGTGGAATGGGGATTACTCAGATTTGTCCCCTATGCTGAATCTGGATCAGGAGACCAGAGATTCTCTTCTATGGTGGCTTTCTCGGCCGCAACTGTCCAGGGGGATGCCCTTCAGCAGACCAGACTGGACAATTGTAACTACAGACGCCAGCCTTCTAGGTTGGGGCGCTGTCTGGAATTCCCTGAAGGCTCAGGGATCATGGACTCAAGAAGAGAGTCTCCTTCCAATA
Source organism: Bombina bombina (assembly GCF_027579735.1). Lineage (NCBI taxonomy): Eukaryota > Metazoa > Chordata > Amphibia > Anura > Bombinatoridae > Bombina > Bombina bombina. The sequence continues at coordinate 222,519,219 of NC_069501.1, forward strand.
AACATCCTGGAAGTGAGAGCAGTTCTCAATGCCCTACTGGCTTGGCCTCAGTTAGCAACTCTGAGGTTTATCAGGTTTCAGTCGGACAACATCACGACTGTGGCTTACATCAACCATCAGGGAGGGACAAGAAGTTCCCTAGCGATGATGGAAGTATCAAAGATAATTCGCTGGGCAGAGTCTCACTCTTGCCACCTGTCAGCGATCCACATCCCAGGAGTGGACAACTGGGAGGCGGATTTCCTAAGTCGCCAGACTTTTCATCCGGGGGAGTGGGAACTTCATCCGGAGGTCTTTGCCCAAACACTTCGACGTTGGGGCAAACCAGATGTGGATCTCATGGCGTCTCGCCAGAACGCCAAGCTTCCTCGTTACGGGTCCAGGTCCAAGGACCCGGGAGCGGTCCTGATAGATGCCTTGACAGCACCTTGGACCTTCAGGATGGCTTATGTGTTTCCACCATTTCCGATGCTTCCTCGTTTGATTGCAAGGATCAAACAGGAGAAAGCATCAGTGATTCTAATAGCGCCTGCGTGGCCACGCAGGACCTGGTATGCAGATCTAGTGGACATGTCATCCTGTCCACCTTGGTCTCTGCCTCTGAGACAGGACCTTCTAATTCAGGGTCCTTTCAAACATCAAAACCTAATTTCTCTGAAGCTGACTGCATGGAAATTGAACGCTTAATTTTATCAAAGCGTGGATTTTCAGAGCCAGTAATTGATACCTTAATACAGGCTAGGAAACCTGTTACCAGGAAAATTTACCATAAGATATGGCGTAAATACTTACACTGGTGCGAATCCAAGGGTTACTCATGGAGTAAGGTTAGGATTCCTAGGATATTGTCTTTTCTACAAGAAGGTTTAGAAAAGGGTTTATCTGCTAGTTCGTTAAAGGGACAGATCTCAGCTCTGTCCATCCTTTTACACAAGCGTCTGTCAGAAGTTCCAGACGTTCAGGCTTTTTGTCAGGCTTTGGCCAGGATTAAGCCTGTGTTTAAATCTGTTGCTCCACCGTGGAGCTTAAACTTAGTTCTTAACGTTTTACAGGGTGTTCCGTTTGAACCCCTTCACTCCATTGATATCAAGCTGTTATCTTGGAAAATTCTGTTTTTAATGGCTATTTCCTCGGCTCGTAGAGTCTCTGAATTATCAGCCTTACATTGTGATTCTCCGTATCTGATTTTTCATTCACATAAGGTAGTTCTGCGTACTAAACCTGGGTTCTTACCTAAGGTAGTCACTAACAAGAATATCAATCAAGAGATTGTTGTTCCATCATTGTGTCCTAACCCTTCTTCAAAGAAGGAACGACTTCTGCACAATCTAGATGTAGTCCGTGCCCTGAAATTTTATTTACAGGCAACTAGAGATTTTCGACAAACTTCTTCCCTGTTTGTCGTTTATTCTGGACAGAGGAGAGGTCAAAAAGCATCTGCTACCTCTCTATCCTTTTGGCTTCGTAGCATAATACGTTTAGCCTATGAGACTGCTGGACAGCAGCCTCCTGAAAGGATTACAGCTCATTCTACTAGAGCTGTGGCTTCCACTTGGGCCTTTAAGAACGAGGCCTCTGTTGAACAGATTTGCAAGGCTGCAACTTGGTCTTCTCTTCATACTTTTTCCAAATTTTACAAATTTGACACTTTTGCTTCTTCGGAGGCTGTTTTTGGGAGACAGGTTCTTCAGGCAGTGGTTCCTTCCGTATAGAGATCCTGCCTGTCCCTCCCGTCATCCGTGTACTTAGCTTTGGTATTGGTATCCCATAAGTAATGATGACCCGTGGACTGACTACACTTAACAGGAGAAAACATAATTTATGCTTACCTGATAAATTCCTTTCTCCTGTAGTGTAGTCAGTCCACGGCCCGCCCTGTTTTTTAAGGCAGGTCTAAATTTTTTAATTATACTCCAGTCACCACTGCACCCTATAGTTTCTCCTTTCTCGTTTGGTTCCTGGTCGAATGACTGGGTGTGACGTAGAGGGGAGGATCTATATAGCAGCTCTGCTTGGGTGATCCTCTTGCACTTCCTGTTGGGGAGGAGTTAATATCCCATAAGTAATGATGACCCGTGGACTGACTACACTACAGGAGAAAGGAATTTATCAGGTAAGCATAAATTATGTTTTTTTAATAAAAAAAGTAATAGAACTTTGACTTATTAAGGCAAATCCATACACTTTTTAAGGCATATGAACTTAAAGGACAATTAACACAGTAGGAAAGCATTATCAATAAATGCATGATAAATTAAACAGTGCAAATTTCAAAGTTAATTTTATTTTCCTTCCAACTGCATCATGTGAAAACCATCAGCCAATCACAAAATGCATATACGTATATTTGGTGAATCTTGCACATGCTCAGTAGGAGCTGCTGCTTCAAAGTGTGCATAAAAAATACTGTGCATGTTTAGACAATAGATGTGAATTGGAACGTTGTTTAAAATTGTCTGCTATATCTGAATCATGAAAGTTTAATTTTGACTTTAGTGTTCATTTTAAAGGGATTTGAAAGTGATGTATGCACTTTTTAAAGCAATACTTGAGTTATTAAAAAATGCACAATAAAATAATGTGCATGATTTATTTGCTTAATAATAAAGCACACTTTCTTCAGCTGCATCTTCTAATCTGGTACCACCCCAAGCTGTTTTTGTCCTACACAACTTTTCTCTCTGCAGTGAGAAACTGCATCAACTGACCAATGGTTGTGTAACTGGCTTATGAATTTGGTAATTGCCTGAGAGGAACAATGTAAAACAAAAACAAGCATCAATGTACAGTCTGGATTAAGAGTCTCTCAGCTTTAGTGTCAATTTTTATTTTGCCAAAATACTGCATGCAAAATTATGTTTTCAGTTATTTTACTATAAGTAATTTGGTTGAGCCTCAGCCAAGTGTGTTAATATTTTTGCTGGGTGAGGGTACAAAGTGTAATTTGCAAAAGCTTTATAGAAAAAAATGTGATTTCCCCCCCTTTGTTTTTTTTTTATGTATGCTGTACAAGTTAGAAAATATTTTTGCTTTCCTCAGTTTCAAATCTTACTGCAGCCTCTGGCGCTTTCTACTGCCCTACAGTGAACATTTATTGTTCATTACTCCTTTTATCGGATATGATTTGACTGCCTGCCAGACGTATTTAGCTTCAAAGCTATAATGTATCAAAAATGAAGAACAAAAGCTCTGGTGTACATAAGCAATTGTGGACTACTGAATGCTTCTAACTATGGGCCAGATTCCCTAAAGCTCTCTGGATTTGGGAGATTCTTTAAAAAGTCTTGCTATAGAAGACAGTGACACACACACGCAAAGCACAAATTAATCACAGCATTTAAAAGGACAGTCTACTCCAGAATTTTTATTGTTTAGAAAGATAGATGATCCCTTTATTACCCATTCCTTAATTTTATATAACCAATAATATACCTTTTACCTCTGTGATTACCTTGTATCTAAGCCTCTGCAGACTGCCCCCTTATTTCAGTTCTTTTGACAGACTTGCATTTTAGCCGATCAGTGCCCTCTCATAAGTAACTCCTAGGGCATGAGCACAATGTTCTCTATATGGCGCACATGAACCAATGCCATCTAGCTGTAAAAACCTCAAATGCATTGAGATAAGGGGCAGCCTTCAAGGGCTTACAAATTGGCATATGAGCCTACCTAGGTTTAGCGTTTAAGAATACCAAAGAGAACAAGGCAAATTTGGAGAGGCCTTCAAGGGCTTACAAATTGGCATATGAGCCTAACGAGGTTTAGCTTTTAACTAAGAATACCAAGAGAACAAAGCAAATAGGATGATAAAAGTGAATTGGAAAGTTGTTTAAAATTACATGCCCTATCTGAATTATGAAAGTTTAATTTTGACTAGACTATCCCTTTAACATAGTTTTATTATTAATTTAATGCTGTTTTGTGCATTAAGCTTTGGAAACATTGAATGTTGGCTAATTTTAGCTTAGTGTGGACTACATTTTTAGCCAGGTGGTCAGTAAAATTCGGCGGGTGGTGCACCCATTAAAAAGATCATAGGGAGAAGACTGTTTAGATAGGACGAGGCATAAAGTGATAGGTCAAAATTGTAATGCGCATAGGTGTATTTCAATGTGGAATATAAGTATTTTGTACTATTCCCCAATTAGCAAAAATGTTTTTAGTATAAAATTACTGTTTATAAGTGGCATACGCACATATGCTGCTCACCAGTATTCAAACACCCCACCTTTTCAGAGAGTCAGTGGTGGCTTGTATCACACAAATTACATCTTCACAGAAGCAATACACACCATCTGTGCGTATGCCAGAGAAAAACAGTAATAATGTTTACTAGAAGCATTTTTGCTAATAAAAGTATATTGCAAAAATGCTTCTATTGCAAATTGAAATGCATTTATGCACACTTAAATTTTGACCTTTCTATCCCTTTTTAAAAGGACAGTAAACATCTTGCAATTACAAGCGTTTCTGCAGCTTTGCAAAAACTTAACATGGTGGCAGAGTGTCAAAAAGTTTTTAATTTATTAAGACCTTGTTTTCCATAGCCGAATTCAACACACAAATTTTTTTGGAGGACTTGTCAGTGGAGTAGAAGCTAGCCAGGCTCATTATAGGCCAGTGTGACAAATCAAACCTTTTCAATGTCACAATAGAGAGGTGTGGACATGAAGGGGTTAATAGCACACAGCTCTGGTTCCCTTAACTTTGTAACCCTACAAAAGTACCTTTAAAAGGGACACCACATTAAACCCCCAAATCCTGTCCACACTGCTCTAATTAACAATTTCTGCCACCACCAAAACGCTGAAATTAAAGGCGCATTTTGGAACCCCCAAAAACTCACAATTTAACAATTAGGTAACATGCCTTTTAACCTTGTCTCAACAGAGTGTGAATTCAGATATTAGAGCCTAAAGACAGAATGAGATTTTCAATGTGTTTAATAACAAAATAATCAATACAGGTTACACAGTGCGAAATTATAAAGACATTCAAAATAACATACAGTTGCAAAGGTACAATTCTTTAAAATGAAAATGGGACATAAAAATAATAGAAACACAATATCCAACTTATTACCAAGTTCCTTTTAGATATGTGGAGAACTGCTTTTCATGGTGTTAGCTGCTTGGGTACCAGGGCAATTCTAACCAAAAGTCTTTCTGTTACATACACTTAAACTAAACTTTCTTTGTCTTGTCAAAGACACCGCTCTTGTTATAATTTACTATGAGGTTAGCCAATGCACAGCTAGCCATGGCTTACAGTATGTCTCCAAGAGGAGGGTTTGAAACTTTCACATTCCTACATTCATACACACACTACAAAGAGCATTTCACATTAAACCTGTGACAGGCTAAGAAGGGGGGAGGGGGGTGTTAGCTGCAGATTTCACACAAAGAACAAGCAATTCACATTAACTATTTCCAGACTGAGATCACAATTCCACCTCTGCTGGGTAGCCAATCCAGGTATCCTCTACTCCACATGATTGTATCGTGACACTTCCCCTTTTAAAATGGGGGAAATAGGGGGTCTTAGTCTTTCCTCGTTCATAAGACCAGATCTGCCCTTTTTTGCACACTCTCTGAATTAATTTGCCCACTGCAACAGCATCAACTGACACAATTTCTCTTGTGGAGGACACTCTCTTGCAGGATATCATACACTCCTTGCACTCACTCTAACTCATAAAGGGATCTAGCACCCCCTCAGGGTAACTCACTAGGGAAATAAGGGCACTTCTTGCAATGCTTAAGCCAGATAGTCCACTGTTCACACCTACTCCAGTATGCTCTGTAGGGGTAGCAGGTTCAGTAGTCACTGCAGCTACTGGACCCACACATTCTCTATCCATGGTACACACAACTATGGGAGAGCTGCGGGGGGAAGTTACATCTCCCTCCCTCTCCACATCTG